>NW_007250719.1:0-2741 GCF_000164805.1 Carlito syrichta
TGACTTTCCATATGACCCAGAAATCTCCCTAATTGGGAATATACATGGAGGAACTCAAATCGTTCTACAAAAAGATACATGCATGTATATGTCTATTGCAGCACTATTCACAATAGCAAAAACAGGGAACCAACCATGCTGCCTGTCAAAACTGGTCTGGATTAAAGCATCATGGTACATATACAAGATGGAATATTATGCAGCCATAAAGGAGGACAAACATTTGGACTTCGCAGCAACTTGAATGGATTTAGAGTCTATCATACTCAGTGATCTATCACAGAAACAAAGAACAGAGTACCACATGTTCTCACTCATAAGCCGACCCTGAACATTGACCCTAATACTATAAGAAAGGGAGTGGCAGTAGCAGGATACTGCCAGGGTGGGGGTGGGGAGGGAACACATCAACAAGGGTACCTAATCTCAAACCAGGCAGGGTACGGACTGAGGGGAGGCCCAAACTTTACCTGTATGGTGACCACTTGAATACTTCATCCTGAATTGTACCCCACATCTTTAAAATAAAAATAAAGATTAAAAAATTGCCTTAAAATGCTCTTAGAAACAATGGCCCATAGCAACAGTACCCTTTGGAGCAATGTACTAACACTAGTGCTATTAGCAATCCCCTAGACCAGGGGTATCCAACCCCCAAGCCACTGGACCACACAGCAGGAGGTGGATGGCAGGTTAGCCAGGGAAACTTCCTCCATATTTACAGCCACTTAGCATTGCTGGCATTTCTGTCTGAGTTCCACCTCCTGTCAGATCAGCGCTGAAAAGCCTGCTTCCATTTCCAGCATCCTATCTTTGTGAAGCAGGGCTTTCTGCAGTGACAGCAACCAAGATGAGATTACAGAGTAGACTGAACATAAGCAACATTCTTTGGTGTCACTGTCTCCCCTTATCCCCAGATGGGACTGTCTAGTTGTGGGAAACCAGCATCTTCCACCTTAGTTAACAATGCTCTCATCAACGGCTTTAGCAATAGTACTTTAGTGAAAATCCCCTTGCCAACGATGCCCTTTGAAGAAAATGCCCTTAACAACAGCACCTTTACCCTTTAGCAGAAACGCCGCTTGCCAACACTTTAGGAACAATGCCCTTAGAACCATTGTCCTTGACAAAAATATACAATATCGTATGCACAATGCTCCAAGAAACAATATACTTAGTAATACCACCTTCAGCAGCAATACTCTTTGTAACAACAGACTTAGAATGAATGCCAGTAGCAACAGCACCATTAGACATCCTATCGATAGCAATGATGCTTTTAGAAAAAGTGACTTTCCACAGTTCTCTTACTAACATGACCATAACAGCCATGCCCCAGGAACACTTAGAAATAACTTCCTTAGCAACAATGGCCTTAATATAAATGCCTACCCTTAGCACTACCCTTAGTCACCGTGGCTCTTGACCCACTATCTTTGACAATCACATCATCAGTAACATCTCTCTTAGTAACCACAGCCCTTTGCAACCATGAATTGTAGCAAAGATCATTAGCATGGTGCCCTTAGCAACAAAGGGCCATTAGAAACAATGCAGCTATCATTAATGCACTTAGCAACAGAGGCTTTAGAACAAAATGCTCTTAACAACAGTGCTCTTAGCAACCGTGTTCTTGACAACAAGGCTTTTAGTTAAAATGGCCCTTTGTATAATTGCAAGAATGCCCTTATGGAAGATACTCTGAGTAACAGTGTCCTTACTCAGACTTGCTTTAGGAACAATGACTTTACCAAATTACATTTACAGCCATGTCCCTAGTAACAGTGTCCTTTAGGAACGATATTCTTAGAAACAGTGCTCTTAATAGCATTCCCTTAGGAACAACGACCTTTATAGCACTAATGCTCTTAGCAATCATGACTCTCAAAAACAATGTCCTTAAAACAGTAGCCTTAGAAACAGTTACACTTATAGATAATAGCCTTTGATAACAAAAGCTGTTAACATAAACCCCTTCAGCAATAATGCTCTTAGCCTCCATTTCTTCAGGCATACTCTCCTTAGATAAAATGTCTTCACCACAATGCCCTTAGCAAGAATATATTGAGCCGTAACACCTTTAGAAACACTGTTCTTAGCAACACTGTCCCTTCGCAACCAAGCTCTTAAAGACTCACTTAGAAACAATGCCCTGGGCAACCCCCTCGGGTCCCCTCCCAAGGTGGGAGCTTTTCTGTCCTCTCAATGAGTCCTGCTTTCTCACTAAAAAGGAAAAAAAAAAAAAGAAAAGAAACAGTGCCCTTAGCAACAGTGCCTTTAGCAAAAATCACCCTAGTAGCAACACACTTTACAAAAATGCCTTGCAATAAGGTACTAACATCAACAGGCTTAGCAATGATGGCTTTTAGCAATAATTATCACAATGACAGTGTCTTAATATCAAGACCTTTAACATCAAAACCCTTAGGTTTAATTCCCAAAACTGCAATGACTTTAATGACAATTCTCTTGGATCTCCCTAATGACAATACTCTTAGGAACATTGCCTTTACCACAAGGCATTTAAGTTCAATGCCCTTAGTAAGTAACACTGTCCTTGGTGACAATGCTTTCGGCAGCACTGGCCCTCAGCAATCATTTTTCTTACTTACCAACACGTTTAACAGCAATGTTTGTAGTAGCAGCACATTTTAAATAAATGAGTTTAGTAACAATGTCATTTTTTTTCTCGAGTCAGAGTCTTATTCTGTTACTCAGGCTGGAGCACAGTGGCACAATCA
>NW_007250719.1:3539-6349 GCF_000164805.1 Carlito syrichta
GTACCATAGCAACAGTGCTTTTAACAACACTCTTAGCAACACTTGCCCTCACCAATAATAATACTTCAGCTACAATGCCCTCCACATCAATGCCATCAGCAACAATCTCATTATCAGCAAAAACACCTGGAGACAATTCCCTCAACAACCCTGTGAACAATGAAATGTCCTTGGTCACAAGATTACTTGCAATGGTGAGCTTTAGCAATAATTACCATTAAAGACAGTTCCTATAGCCACAGTGCCCTTCACAACAAAGTCCTTGGTAACAACACACCTAAAATAGTACACTTAGCAACAACTACCTTATATCAATGCTTTTAGGAGCATGTTGCTTAGCAACATTGGTCCTTAGCAACAGCATTCCAAATCACAACCCTTAGAAACCATGAATTACTGCAACATCGTGCTTAGCCAGAATGACCCTTGGCAAAAACAACCTTAGAAACACCAGGAGAAACAGAATACTTACAAACAGTTGCTTAGTAATAAGTACTGCAGAATCGATTCCCTTAAAATTGATGCTTTTAGCAACAATACTCTTATTAAAAATGGTCTTAGCAACTTTAACTTGAGCTACAATCTCCTCAGCAAAAACGAGGCTAGCAATAATTTCTTAGCAACAACGTACTTGACTTTGAACACACTCAACCAAGATGCCCTTATTGACAATGACTTTTAGTGAAAACAGTCTTAGCAACAATACTTTCACCTCAGTTTCTTTAACAACTACCTGCTTAGCCACAAAATCATTAACATCAATACCCTGGGATCTTGGTGATAATGCCCGTAGCAACAATTCTCAGGGTTTTTTTTTTGGTTTTGTTTTTGTTTTGAGTTGGAGTCTCACTCTGTCGCCCAGACTGAAGTGCAGTGGCACGCTCCCGGCCGCTGCAGCCCCGACCTGCTGGGCTGTGGCAATCCTTCCGCCTCAGCCTTCCAAGTAGCTGGAACTACAGGCATGTGCTACCACTCTGGCTAATTTTTTGATTTATTGTAGAGATGAGGTTTTTGATTTATTGTAGAGATGCCAAGTTGCCCAGGTGGCTCTCAAACCCGAAGGGCTCAGGCAATCCATTCACCTCAGCCTCCCAAGGCACAGGATTACAGGCTGAGCCACTGAGCCCGGCAGCAATTCTCTAAGTAGCAACTTCCTTAACCTCATCTCATTAACGGTAATGCATTATTCATAATTCCTTTAGGAAGAGTGTCCTTAACAATCACCCTTTAGTAACAATGCTCTTAGCAACAATGACCTTATCAAATTATTGACAATGTCCTTTCCATCGATACCCATAGTGATACTTTAGTAACAATGACTTTTAGGAACAACATTCTTAACAACAATCCTTTAGTAACAATTCCGTTAGCAACTATGGTTCACAGCATACCCACTAGCAATCTTAGCAACAATTGCATTGATAATAACACTCTCAACCACAATGCCATTAGCAAACATGCTCTTTAGCAACATACCTCTCAAAACAATCCCTTTGGCAACAATGATCTTAACATCTGCGATGTTAAGAAACAACAGCCCTCAACAATAAGGTGTTTAGAGTCAACTCTCTTAGGAACAATGATCTTAAAAACTGTGATGTTAGGAAACAACAGCCCTCAACAATAAGGTTTAGAGTCAACTCTCTTAGGAACAATGCCCTTATCAACAATGCATTTTATACAGTGCTCTCAGCAAGACCACCCTTGGAAATCTTCCTTAGGAACAATACCCTTGGCAGCAATAACCTATTGATGCTCTTGATGACCATATTTTAACATGCTCCATTAGCAAAAATGTGTTCTATCCAGTGCTCTTAGCAACAGTGTTATGAACAATATCCCTTTAGTAACAACACACTTAGCAATAATGACTTAATCAACAGCATCCTCAACATCAATGCTGTTGGCAACAATGACTGTTAGGAACAAGAACCTTAACAGCAATTCCCATGGTAAAAATTCCCTCAGCAACAAAGTCCTTAACAAAAACAGTGGGATTAAAAACAATTACCTTCAGTAACAACACTTTGAATCAACTCCTGAGCAAAATGACTTTAGCAACTGTGGCTACAGAATAGTGTTCTTAGCAACAATCTACTTAAGAAAACACAATGACCACAACACTATTAGCAATACCCCATTTAGTTTAAACACCCAGGGCAACAATGTTCTTAACTCAAATGGCAATGGCCCTTAGCGGCAAGGTCTTTAACAACATCCTTAACAAGCATAAACGTAGTCAGCAACTGTGACATTAGACATACCCCACTTAACAGCAATTGCATTAGCAACAATGCTTTTAAAATCAATATCCTTAGAAACAGTTTCACTAACTTTAACACTCTTACCAACAGTCCCTTTATCAATAATGACTCAACAATCTTAACAACAATGTCTTTAACCTTAAAAACAATGCCCTTTACCAAAATCAAAGCCCTTAGCAATAATTATTTTTTTAAACCAAGAATGCCTGTGGCAACAGCACTGCTATCAACAGCATTTCAGCAACAGCTTATGGAGTAAAAACATTCACAGTGTAGTCTTTATAAAACAGTGACCCTACAAAAAAGACACTTACCCACAGCTTCCTTGGAAAGAATGCCATCAGCAACAATTTCATTGTGACAGTGCCTCACCAAAGCCACTTAGCAACAATCCTCAATATCAATGCCCTTAGTTCCCTTAACAATATTGGTCATAGCACGGCACCCTTGGAAACAGCTAACTTAGCAAAACTTTCCTTGGATACCATAACAATTCCATAAGCAACAGCAACTTTAGTGTCAATTCCCATAGAAACAGTGGCCATA
>NW_007250720.1:0-1533 GCF_000164805.1 Carlito syrichta
ATGCTGAACAACGACTGAGTCAACACTGAAATCAAAGAAGAAATTAAAAGATTCCTGGAAATAAATGAAAATGAAGAAACATCTTACCAAAATCTCTGATATGCTATAGAATCAGTTTTAAGAGGGGGATTCATATCTCTAAAAGCACACATCAAGAAAATGGAAACATCACGAGTGGAGACCCTAACAAATCCTCTAAGGGAGCTGGAAAGAGAAGACCACCAAAACCCCAACTTTAGCAGAAGAATCCAAATCACAAAAATGAGAACCCAAAAACAAGACATAGAAGACAAAAATATAGAAAACATCAACAAAGAAAAGCTGATTCTTTGAAATAATTAACAAGATCAATAGGTCCCTAGCCAGAATAACAAAGATAATGAGAGAAAAAAGCCCAAATAAGCAGAATCAGAAATACAATAGATAAAAGCATAACTGACCCTGAAGAAATGAAAAAAAACATTACCAGAGATTACTATGTACACCTATATGGAAATAAATTTGATATCCTGGATGAAAAGGAAGACTTTCTGACATCACACAACCTACCCAAGTTCAAAGAAGAAGACATTGAGATACAAAATAGATCAATAACAACCCAGGAAATTGACTCTGTCTTACGAAAATGAACTACAAAAAATCCAAAAGCCCTGTACCAAATGGCTTTCCAGGAGAATTCTACAAAAAGTATAAGGAAGAGCTGACAGCAATCCTATTGAAATTGTTCCAGGAAATTGAGAAAGACAGAATTCTCTCCAAATTATTTTACGAAGCTAATATTACACTGATACCCAAACCAGGTAAAGATGTAACAAAGAAAGAGAACTATAGACCAATATCCCTGATAAACATAGATGCAAAAATCATCCACAAGATTCTAGAAAATCAGATCTAAAAGCACATCTCAAAAATCATCTACCATGAACAAGTAAGTTTCATTCACAGGATACAGAGCTAGTCCAACATTCCTAAGACCATAAATGTAATTAAATATGTCAACATATGTAAAAACAAGAACCACATAATTATCTCATTAAATGCAGAAAAAGATTTTGATAAAATCTAACACCACTTCTTGATAAAAACCCTCAACCTCCAAGGTATAGAAGGAATATACCTCATAGTAAGTGCCATTTATGATAAACCCACAGTTAACATATTGCTAAATGGAAAGAAACTAGAAACACTTCCCCTGAAAACTGGAACAAGGCAAGGCTGCCCACTCTCACCCCTCTTGTTCAATATCGTGTTCGAAGTTCTAGCCCCGGCAATTAGACAAGAGAAGGAAATCAGAGGCATCCAAATAGGAAAAGAGGAAGTCAAGTTATCACCCTTTGCTGAGATATGATCCTATACTTTGAAAATACAAGAGAATCAGTCAAAAAATTGCTTGCACTCATAAAGGAATTTGGCAAAATCTCAGGGTACAAAATAAACGTGCAAAAGTCAGTTTCCTTCTCATATACCAAAAGCAAGCAGGCAGAGACCCAAATAAAAACACCAATCCCATTCACAATAGCCACAAAAAATGAG
>NW_007250720.1:2278-4286 GCF_000164805.1 Carlito syrichta
CCTACCTATCACCATACACAAAAATTAACTCTAAAAGTTCATCTCAGCATAAAACCTCAAACTATAAGAATCTTAGAAAACACAAGAGACACCCTTATGGAAATTGGAGCTGGGAACCAATTTTATCCAGAGCCCCAAAGGCCAATACCTTAAGAAATAAGATAGACAAGTGAGACCTCATCAAATTAAGGAGCTTCCATAAAGCAAAAGAAACCATCAAGAGAGCAGGGAGACAGCCTACAGAATGGGAAAAAATATTTGCCAACTGTATATCTGACAAAGGCCTAACATCTAGGATCTACAAGGAACTCAAACACACCAAAGGGAAAAAAAGCAGCCTCTTTAAAAAATGGGCAAAAGACATGAATGGACACTTCTCAAAAGAAGATATACAGACACCAAACAGACACATAAAAAAGTGCTCGGTCTCACACATTGGCAGATGAATGCAAATCGAAAGTACACTGAGATACCACCTAACCCCTGTAAGAATGGCCATCATTAATCAAACAATCAACAACAGATGCTGGCGAGAATGCCGAGAAAAAGGAGCGCTTCTACACTGCTGGTGGGAATGCAAACTTGTACAACCTCTCTGGAAAACAGTGTTGCGATTTCTGGAAGAACTAGAAATTGACCTTCCATATGTCCCAGCAATTCCCCTATTGGGAGTATACCTGGAAGAACTCAAATTATCTATGAAAAACATACCTGCACATGTATGTTTGTTGCAGCTCTATTCACAATAGCAAAAATATGGAACTAATCATGTTGCCCATTGAAGCTGGACTGGATTAAAAACTGTGATACACATACACAATGGAATATTATGCAGCCATAAAGAAGGAAAAATATATGAACTTTGCAGCAGCCTGGATGGATTTGGAGTCGATTATAATCCGTGATTTATCACAGAAATGAAGAACAGACTTCAATATGTTCTCACTCATAAGAGGACCTTGAGCAATTGTGATGATATAGGAAAGTGATTGACAGTAATGGAAAACTGTCAGTGGGAATGGGGGTTATTGGCATTTGAGTGAAATTGCTAGGGGAGAGAGAGGAATACCTCATAAACAGGCATACCTGCATGGTCAATGTTTGTATATCTAACCTTGAATTGTACCCCATATCTTTATAATAAAAATTTAAAAATAAATAAATAAATCAGTGTGTACTATAAAATCATCGATCATAACAGAAATAAAGTGGTTATATTAATGTGAAAAAAAGATAAATGAATTAGTTGTATAAAGATTCACAGAGCTGATCTGAAGGAGCCTGTTGTTTTTATCAAATTGAAACTTTTTTTGGATGATATTTACATTTGAATCAGTAAAATATGAATAAAACACATTGCTTTTATGTGTCTGCAGATCTCATCCAATCGGTACACACATAAAACAAAAACAAAAGGCTCTGTCAACAAGAATATATTTTCTGGAAGATTTCCTAAAGAGGTCCTCTAGACCATTATATGTCCTAGGACAACAGGCTTCCTACCTTATGACTGAACATATATATTTTGTTTTGCTTATTTTCTACATGTCAGTCTTGTGAATAAAATCACATCTTTGTCTTTCCTAATTTATCTGTCTGTTAACCATATGACTGAGTCTATATATATTATGGACTCTCCTGGGTCATCAGTCTTTCAGACATTGGGCTAAAGTTATGCCATGGTGCTTCTTGGTTTCTTCCTGTCAGACTTCTGATTACATCAATTAACTTGATTTTCTGAGTTCCACATTCCAGCCTTCTGTCTGGTACTACATTATTGGTCTTCCTTTTTCATTGTCTACAAGTTTTCTTACTGGAGCTACATCTTCAGCTTTCCTGGATCTTTGCTTACCAGCCAGCCAACAGAAATTATACCATTGTCTTGCCTGGGTCTCTAGGCCACCAGCCTTCTGACTGAAATTATGTCATTGACTCTCCTGGGTCCTTAGGACAACCTCTGAATTAGAACTGCATTGTGATTCTACTAAGTTCCCATCCTGAATCCTGC
>NW_007250721.1:0-2590 GCF_000164805.1 Carlito syrichta
AGAACTTTGTAGGTCACAGTTTAGGAAGCTATGAAGGACAGAGAACCTAAAGTGAATTTTCCAATGAAATGTTTTTATCTAGTATATTTTTACATAAGAATATATTTTTTAACCCATGAAAGGATTTTATTCGCAACATTCCAGGAAATATATTTCTGCCCAGTGTCCATTATAAAAGACTTGATGTGATTGATCAGCGGGACAAGGAGGAGAAAACAACTGCAATCCAGAGGCAATGATGCAATAATTACTCGGATCATATCTCAAAAATGTAGCCATCCTAATTTTAAAACAAATTAGCCTATTTTTATAGCACTATTGAGTGAAATAATGACCAATGCCAAAGGTTCTCATTTGGTCACACATGGAAGCCAGTTTAAAAATAGATATATGCCTTAGTATGGTCATTAAATTCAATTTTTCTCCTCATTTCATTAATGTGGAATTCTTGACCATTGTACACATTCTGAATATATGCCATGAATAGGAGATGAAACCAATTGGTCCAAGAAAAATAATGGAGGACCAATCTATTGGTATGATTTTCACTTTGTAAAGAGACAGCATTCATATATTGCTACACTATAAAGGAAGTGAGCACTTTGAAATGAATTGTTTAATTTCATCAATAACTTTTTTTTAACACATACTAAAATGATATAGGGTGTTTTAATGTTCTATTTGATAATAATAATTTCCTCCCAGGTTAAAACACATTGCAGTTGTTTCAGGGAAATATTTTAAGACATATTTCTCCATTGTTTTGTGTATTAATTGTATTGTATACGTGGTATACGTAAAAAGTACTCTGTTGTTTGCATTCTCTGTATTTACAACTTGCTCAGTAAAATTACTTGTTTTAAGAGTGCGTTTTACTATATATAGACTCTTTGACCAGCCTCCAAAAAGCAACCTTCTACTCTTGAAACACCTGCTAAGAGTATTGTACAACATCAAACAAAAGTCCTTCTACAATCAGATAACAGCGTACAACCTAGCAGTTTGCATTGCCCCCAACATTCTTGGGCCACCTACTTCCTGCAGCTCTGATATCGAAAATAAACTCGCAAAATGAGATCTCTTATTTTTATGCCCTAGGGAGAAGAATCCCCACTTTAAACATGAAATTTCAGGATGTTAATTTTCAGGAACCATTTTTTAAAGGTGTACACATCAATTACACCTCTCTGGAGTGGCAGAGTCATTTATCCTGTTCTGGGAGGGGTAGTTGGTAATGGGAATGAAGGTTGTTAAGCAGGAAATGGGGAGCAGCGAGTCACCTCTCCTTTCCCATTTAGGCAGTAGTACACTAGATTGTCTAAACCATATTGAGATAAGAAGTAGTGTGACAAGATAGAAATGACCTGGGCTTTGGAGCATGAGAAATGAAATTCAACTTTGAAGCTCCCCATTGAAGGATGTGGTTACACAAATGTTACACGAAGATTCCAAGCCACAGTTTCCTTAGCTCCACAATGGCAGTGGTGACCATGCCCCTCTCTTTGGTTATAACTAACACTTCACAGGTGGTTGAGGTCATGTGAACACACATGGCACCACACAGATAGCCTTTCTTTGTCCATTGTTTTCACAATTGGCATTCCCAGAAATGCTTGCCACTCTTCACTTTTACTAATTGAGTGAGTTTAAATGACTCCACAATCTTCTATCAGAGCTACAGTGTCTCTAGCACAATCACATCATTTTGCCAAGCTCATCCAGAGAGTATTCCTGAGACCAGGCTCTCCCCAACGCATGGGTTTTACTGCCATTTAAAGAAGCAGACATTGTTTTTGTAGCTACTTCACAAAAGACCCACAGAAATTCTCTGCTTCCCAAGTTTCAGATACTTCACTTAAGTAGTAAATTTTGCAAGTGTTTGCCTGTTGGGTGCTTTATACATTGTAACTGGAGGGATTCATATGTTCATCTCAAGCATCCTATGTGGGCTATATGAAAATTATACTACTTTTTAAAATGTGTCCATTGATATAAAAATTATAAATATTAATATGAACTTCAATTTATAACTTTAGTTGATAAGTATTTTAATATTTATGTTCCAATGCTTTTGAAAGTACTATAGTGATTTCTTACAAAAATTGTTTCTATATTTGCATAACTCTGAATTTTTCTCAGAATTATGAATGTCATGCTTCTGCTAGCTCCAAGATTCCTATATGAAACATGATTCATAACTATGTCAACTATGTCAACTGAAGAGAGCACCCCTCTTCAGTTGACATCGTTATATTTTATATGTTATGTCATTTGTATTTTATATCATTTGTCCTTTTGTGTTACAGGTTGCTCTTGTAGAGTTTCTGATAGGAAACAATCTCTCAATTTTTGAAGAAGACATCACTTTCTTTTCTGAGAGGAGCACAATGTGTTATAATGGACAGAATGCTGCAGGAGAGGTGTCTTCTACAGACACAGCCTCAGTCTAGGTGGCTTTAGGGAAGGTGGATTGTGGAGATATGGCTGCCAGAGAAGCAACATGAACTCTTATATCAAATAAAGTCCATTACAAAATGTACAGCACAGCCTGAAACTATTTTTAAGAATGTAGAGGACTCGATGTCTATTT
>NW_007250721.1:2997-4774 GCF_000164805.1 Carlito syrichta
GGTGCCCTTGTTGATGAGGTATACCCCTCCCTTCCCTAGCAGTTTTCCTCAACTGCCAATCCCATACCCTTCCCCTGACAGTTTCCCACTACTGTAAGTCACATTCTTATAGTATTATAATTGTTCAAGGTCAGCTTATGAGTGAGAACATATGGAACTCAGTTCTCTGTTTCTGTTTCTGTGATAAATCACAGAGTATGATCGACTCCAAATCCATCCAAGTTGCTGCAAAGTCCATATATTTGTCTTTCTTTATGGCCACATAATATTCCATTGTGAATATATACCACTTTTTTTATACAGTCCAGCTTCAATGGGCAACATGGTTGGTTCCATGTTTTTGCTATTATAAATAGAGCTGCAACAAACATACATGTGCAGGTATCTTTTTTGTAGAATAATTTGATTTCCTCCAGGTATATTCCCAATAGGGGAATTGCTGCATCATATGGAAGATCAATTTCTAGTTCTTTAAGAAATTACCACACTGTCTTCCAAAGAGGTTGTACTAGTCTGCATTCCCACCAGTAGTGTAGGATCAAAACAGTCTGGTATTGGTACAAGAACAGGCACATAGACCAATGGAACAGGATAGAGATTCCGGAAGCAAAGCCTCAATTCCTCAACCAACTTATCTTTGACAAAGCCTCCAAAAACAACCACTGGGGAATGGAGAGTCTATTCAATAAACGATGCTGGGAAAACTGGCTGACCACATGCAGAAGATTGAAATGGGACCCCTACCTATCATCATACACAAAAATTAACTCTAAATGAAACTATTTTTAAGAAAGTACAGGACTCAATGTCAACTTTACTCTCTGATTTTGTATTAGAGTAGCTGGGTATATAGCTTTATATCAGGGAATAGATCTTACTTTATGATATTCCCCTATTGAAGCTAAATAGCTGAATAGATTTGGATAGGTTAGAAATGAAATCTTGTTAAGAGTAGGGAGACCAGGCAATGCATGTGTACTAAAGGCCCATTTGGACATGTTGACATACAGAACATCCTGCTGGATTTAAGAATGTGCTTGCTTTCTTCCTTATCTCCATTTTTTAAATGTTAGAGTGACTGCATACTTTCTGGAGTGGGATCTGTTTTGAGGGAAAGAGACTGATGTCTAGGCTGCCTTAGGCCATCTGAATGAGAGATAATGAACAATTCTTTTTGCTGAGTATACATTCTATCACTCACTTCAATGAGGTGTTGGTAGCATCATTCATGTTAGAGTGGAGCAAAGTGAAGCTCAAAGTGTTTTGAGTACTTGTCCAACTAAGGAGAACTAGGAGCCCATCTTTTCATCTGATCCAGCACAATGAACAATGGCCCTATGTGAGCGTACTTGGTGATGCACTCAACATCTCAGAGAAGCCAAGTAGATTTGTAGTGAAGAATCCTTGGTTAAATATTGTTCACTTATTTATCTTTCAACAACTCAGCTCCTCTATTGACTTTTTTAGAATTGTGGTATAAGGAGGTTAATGAAGGAAATATTCACATACTCATAGCAGAGCAGTAGAAACTTTGAACTCAAATTCTTTATTGATGATTAATTTTTCTTCCAAAAGCTCTTCTTTAGCTTTCCTTTGACAAGGCTGTTGCATAGCTAAAAATCACTTCTGGGTAGTTAGGCAGGGTGTCACAGGGAGCAAACACACCTGGGATCTTATCACACAACCAAAGGATTGACTGGAGACAGTGGAGTCAAATCATCTATGGAGGTGCCTGAGAGCTGCAGCCTCCATGAGAGGAGCTTTACGTTAACTGAAA
>NW_007250722.1:0-7898 GCF_000164805.1 Carlito syrichta
AATCACGAGGCGCCTTCTCAAAAATTCCGGATAAAAATTTTTGTTTACTGTTTGAACCACAGGAAATAATTCTAAGTGTACTACAAGGGGCCTGCCCTCCAAAATATAGCTCTGGGCTCTTTGGGTCCCCCTCCTAAGTCAGATTGAATCAAGTTAACAAGATATGAAGAAAGGTAAGCAGGTAGAAAATACAGAAATTGGTCAGTGACTGAATGGCGATGTGAGGAGGAAGGGCTGGAGTGCAGGACTCCTGATTCAGTGTTTTAGTATTATTTAGCAGGTGGTAATTTACTTGATGGAAAAGCCAGATGACAAAGATCATAAAGACTCAGGAAATGGCGAAGGGCGATGTCTTAAGTTTGAGACATATCAAATTTGAGCCTCCAGAGGACTTAGAAGGCAAAATCCAAATAAAATAGATTGGGAGTAGGAATAAGTCACATTTTTTCAGGACAAGCATATGGTGTTAAGAAGATAAATTTCTCCACCTTCAAGTAGTTCATAGTAATACAAAAGTTTTTAAAAAATGATTACTTAAATAACAAAATATAAATAGATGTAAACTTAAAATTTTAGACCATGATACAAGAACATGGAGTGGATACTTTTAAAAACTATAATGCAGGTTGGGTGCAAAGGCTCAAATTTGTAATCCCAGCATGTTGGGAGGCCAAGATGAGAGGACTGCCTGAGCTCATGGGTTGAGACCATCTTGGGCTACTTGACGAGACCTCATCTAAACAATAAATAACAGAAAACTTAGCTGAGCATGGTACTGCACACCGGTAGTTCTGGTTACTTGGAAGGCTGAGGCAGAAGGATCACAGGAGCCCAGCAAATCACTGCTGGGGTGGCTGTGTGTGCCACTGCACTCCAGCCTGGGCAATGGAGTGAGACTCCATCTCAAAAAATATATATATATATACATACACACACACACACACACACACACACACACACACACGATGCAAAATCTTCTGAAATTAAAGTCTTTACCATATGATTATTTAAGAGTATCTGCTTCAAGACCTGGTTGCCATCTTGAACAAAACATGTATTCTTCAATTAGGTGAAGAGTTTCAAATATGTGCTTAATAAAATAGGAAAACACAGAGAAATCTTCTTGTAATATGAATTGAGAAAGGGATCCAATTTTATAAACTTCTACATTTTTTTTCCTTTTCAAAAATCAGCAATGAGGTATTGTTATGTTGCCCAGGCTGGTCTTGACCTCCTGGGCTCAAGAAATTCTCTCACATAGGGTAACTGAGTAGCTGGGACTATAGGTATGAACCATTGTGCCCAGCTAAATTTATATAATTTCTTGTATTATTTTCATCTAATTACAGAGGTAAGAATAAAAGTAGAGAAAAAGTATTCTCCTAGAAATGATATAATTCCAAAAAAAGAGATGTGTCCAGGAAACAAAAATTTTGTGCTCTGTGTTGTGTAGTTGTGAAACTGAAAGGCATCAGAGAGATTCCATGATGACAATCATGAGTATTCAGATCCATTAAAGATTCATCGAGGCATAAGTATGATAAAAGTCATATTAGTCTAATTTAGAACTCACAGTAAGAAGACTTATTCAAATTAATCTTGACAAAATTTAATATGTCCTCTATGGTGGGAAAGCTTTTTTTCATATTATTTTCCTGTCACTAGTATTTTCCAACCTGTTATTTTTTCAGCCTCCACCCTCTTAAAGTTTTGATCAATCCTTTGCTATCTGCCAAAGTAAAAACTAAGATTAGGAACCCAACACTCATATTACTGTCAAATGTTTTTGTCTGACCTACTACAAACATATAGCAATGATGATAGAATTCTGCTTGGTTTTAAGAGTAAATAATAACACACAAACTAGATTCAGATAAAGAATATTCATTCCTCAAAAGATCAATTTACCTTGGTGCCATTATCATCTGGCATAGATTGTGAGTGTTCACTACTCAGTTTGCCAGAAAGCCTTTAGAGTAAAAATATATGACAAAAATGACTGGATTCATTTATTCAAAATCAAAACCTAGTGGTTCATACCTGAGTGACCCCACAATGAAGAAAACAAATAAAATCAAGGGGAAAGTCAGCAATCTATATGTTAAATGTTGTTTCTTAATATAATTAAAATATAATCCCAATTTTAAAATGATGGAGTTAACCATTCTCATCTCCACTTCTCCCAACCTATGATATATTTCAGGAAAACTCAACCTTAGTTCCCTAAGAACTAGTGAGAGTCAATAGTTTAGCAGGGCCTGACAGTAATTCATCCTCACAAATTGTCTATCCTGAAGGCTGAACTGAAAGTCCCATTAATGGCTGAAATAACTTTTGTTATTGGAATTGGAACTAACCTAATAAGCTAAACCAAGTTAAGAGAAATATACTGCCTCATCGTCATTATCTGGTTTAGAGACTAATCTGTGTCAATGTAAAGGGGCAGGCTTGTTTTTGTTTTTTTTTTTTAACTGTAGTCCCACCCCATCTCCCAGACTGGAGAGCAGTGGGCACACTCGCAGTCACCCAAGCATCGACCTTCTGGGCTCTGGTGATCCTTCTACCTCAGTTGTCCACCATATGGCTGGAACTACAGGCGAGCACTACCAAAACCTTGATTCTTTAGCACTGGAATCACTTAAGCAGGTCACATTGATTCCCCTTACCGTAAACTAGTATAGAAGTCCCCCCAAAATGGATGACATTTTGGTAAGCAGAATGCGCAAAAGTCAAAGTACAAATGACATTCTAGAGTGGGAATACTCTTCCCAGAATGATTAAAACATTCAAAATTATAAAATCCAATTAATTTCCCTATATAGATTGTGCCTTATTCAGGTCCACATAAACTAGCAAGTCCTTAAAAACCATCATAAGCACTCAGATACCCAAGGAGAGAGACTGGTTAAAAATCTGAGTCCTGGAAGTTGTATCTCTATTTTCTTAAGTACTTTGGAAAGGCCTTCCAGTCTATGGGCTACCACTTCCATATTTCTCTTCTGCAGTGATCGACAGCAGTCCCCAACCTTTAAATATTCAGCCCATGAAAGCACAGCTTTCTGAAAGGATGGGCTAAATGAACAACAGCAGAAGGTGTCTATTTCCCTGCCTCTGGCAAAGAAGTTAAGAATAGAGTGTCAGTCATCTGCCTCCAGTGTAGGCTTGTTAGCAGATACACAACTGAAGCTCCATGGTGGGTTTGCCAGCCAATCCTACACCTACCCAACCCTACATGTACATGGGAAGGACATTAGTGAATTACAGAAAGAGGCATAGGTGGTGGGACACCTGCCCTGGGCCACAGATCTGATGAGTACAGCAACCTTTAGCCCTCTAGTACTTAAGGTGCTCAAACACTCTGTAAGGTGGGGGTTGGGAGTGCATGATACTATATTCCTATCTACTGTAGAGACTCTTTCCAATGGCTCAAATTCTTTGAGCATCTTTCAATAGAAACCTTCAAGTGTATCAATTTTTCCAACTCAACAAACAAAGCAGCAACCTGTTCAGAACTCCCTTGAAATCCTTATTTTAATATGTCTTTTGAGATAATGCCCCACCTCCTGTATCCTTCTTCCTATAAGTTACCTCTATCACACTTATAGTCAATCCCAGCATTCAGATCTTTTTTCTTATTCCTGTCCAAACCACAGGTGTTTCTCTTCAAACATGGCCTTCCTCTACTCATTCCTTTCTTATCCACTTCCACTGAATTCACCAGCCAATTTCATTCTTTGTCTCTTCCAATGGGTTCACCAAACACACTCCCTTCTTCTATTATTAAATACTCACTGACAGGATAATAAAGGAAGAGTATGGGACTTAAATTAAAGAAACCTGAATTCACATCTCATTTCTACTACTTCCTATACCCATAGAAGTCACTTTATCTCCTTGAGTTTTAGCTTCTCTATCTGAATAACCACTTTATCAGGATGTTAAACACAGCTGTAAGAATTGGAGGATATTTTTACTAGTCACTAAGATTTCTTAAAATACTGAAATTCGATGTGCTTTTGATTCTGTCTAGAGAAAGTTGGGGAATACTTAGCTGGCTGAAGTGAGAACAATAGCAGAACAATCAAAACACCAAGAAAAGCATAGGAGAAAGGCAAAACCAAAAATGATTATAGAAATATCATATAAGAGAGAAAATAAAGATACCAGAGAAAAAGAAAAGGCTGCATGAAACGAGACAGAGTGCTGAGGAAAATACAAACTGGGAAGTCAGTAATAAGAGAAATAAATTAGAAATATGCTCTCAATGGGTTCTCAATATAAATAACAGAACATGTTGCATACAGGGATATCCTTCACTTACAGTAAAATAATTCCCCTCTAGGACTTACCTGGCCTTGTTTGTGTAAAACCTATGGTCTGATGCTACAGTTAAGCGAGATTTGCCCTGAAACTTTAGATGGTGAAAACAAAGTACCAGTTACCACTGCAACTGTCAAATACAAAGGACCAACCAGGCTTTTCAGAAAGACTCTTGGACCAACCAGGCTTTTCAGAAAGACTCTGAAAGAGACTGAGCACATAACTAATCTGACTTTCTGAATTAACCTCATGTAGACCTGCACCTTGATACCAATGTTACATAGGCCTCTATCAATCTATGCTGAGGGGCAAAATACGGTATTTGGGAGACAGGCAGGTTGATGATAAAATCATGAGTCAGGTATTTGGTAACTGTGGGATCACTGGCCAGTCGACTCCTCTGAACCACAATTGCCTCACCAGCAAAATGTAGGTTATCATAGAACAGGTACTTTGGAAAGCTGTGAAATGACTATGTGAGATAAATGTCAAGCATAAAATGTGACATCTCATCCAGAGTAGAACATTCAACAGATATCAGTTTCTTATCTCTATACTCTCTTAGTTAACATATAATTTTTTTTTTTTTTGAGTTGGTCTCACTCTGTCGCCCAGACTGGAGTGCAGTGGCTCCCGGCCACTACAGCCTCGACCTGCTGGGCTCCGGCAATCCTTCCGCCTCAGCCTTCTGAGTTAAATTTTTTAAAATCTGAGAAATCCTACCTGGTTAAACAGTCTTCAGAGCTCCCATCCACTATTAAAGACAAAAGCAAAATACATTACAAATCAACAATAGTGAAAAATAGAAAATTAGAAACATATGTATGGTGGCTTATGCCTGTAATCCCAACTACAAGGAGGCTGATGTAGGAGGACTGATTGAGGATCCCAGAAGTTTGAGACAAGCCTGGGCACATGTAAAAAATATGTACTCATTGACTGTTTATGTTATCAGTCATATTTCTGGTCAGTGGTAGTCTATTTGCTACGTTTCAAGGGGAGTCAAAATTACATGCTGATTTTGGTTGCACAAAGCATCATTGTCCTTACCCCCATGTTGCTCAAGGAGCAACTGTAATTCATGTTCATTTACTGAATATATCCATTTATTATAAAATAAAGTGGAAGATCCATTTTTACAAAGAGTCCAATTGTTCATATTGTGACCACAGAGGAAAAATACAACATATTAATTCAAAACTAATTTTGTCCTTATTTACATAAAAATGTCATATAAATTTTAGGGATATATTTAAATAAGCAATCTTTTCCAGAGAATACTGCTGGAGATTCTAAACTGTCTATAATATACTTCTTAAATAATTCTAAATTCTAGACTGCCAAGAATTAAATTTTAAAAATGTATACATACAGCTTACACACTGATTTTTCTTTCTGCTCTTTGGTGGTGAAAACTTCCTTACTCTTACTATTTTTCATCCAGGGTAGGATTACCAAGAGTAATTAACTATCAGAAGTCTTACCTGGATTTCTATTCTCTAGAGATACAGGTATAAATATCTTTTCTTTCTCTTTTTTATATTTTACAATTTGTTGATGAATTCTATGTATTAGAACATAACAGACAAAATTACTTTTTAATACTGATATGAAAAACATGTTAGCAAATATATTAAATTCTTAGAGTATTTCAGACAGTATCAGGGCTAATATCAGAATTTTAATTAACTCATACAATTAAAAAATGCAAGGTCTACAATCTTCTTATTAAGCTTCTCATTGAAAAAGAAAAATGATAAAGTGAAGCAACCATGAGCTAATGGCAGTATAGCTCAGTAAAATAACTAACTAGCATAAAATCATAGAAAGTATTTCTATCTCAGATGAAGCCCTCACTTGCTCACCGACAGCTATTTGCTCTGGGACAAGAGCTTGCTTCTCCTAAGCTCTATTTCTTCTTCCCAAAGAAAAAAAGAAGAAAGAATCTTACTGCCTTATTTCACTAGGTTGTTAAGGTAATTTCATGAGACAACATTTTTAAATGCTCGGAGACATAGTGAGAAAATGGAACAATTTACTCTTGAACTTTAATGCTAAAATTATTTTGGAATTCCCAATAAAATCCAATGTGTGTTTTTTCATAGGTTCTAATATTCAATGTTGCCAATTTCAGAAAATATTATTAAGTCCTAATTTTGTTATTAGTTGTTCTAGTCTTTGTGGCTAGTAACTCAGAACAGCTCAGCTATTTCATAATTTGTAATAAAATTTATTTTTATGTATAAGATCACATCAAATTGGGGCTAACATAATTTTCCTCCATTCCTGAGCTAATCCATCACACAAAGCAAAGAAACCTAATAGATCTTTAGACCTGGATTCATCTACTTCCAGTACTTTTCCACCTACTCAAACTCTGGATCAGTTCATCATTCTAAGAATGACATTAAACTGACCAGGGGCAGTGGCTCAGTCTGTAATCCCAGCACTTTGGTTGGCCAAGGTGAGAGGATTGCCCAAGCCCAAGGGTTTGGGAACAACCTGGGCAACTTTGTTGAGACCTCATCTCTACAATAAATCACAAAAACTAGCCAGGCGTGGTGGTGTGTATCTGTAGTTCCAGCTACTTGGAAGGCTGAGGCAGAAGGATGGCCTAAGCCCAGCAGGTAAAGGCTGTGGTAGCTGTGAGCATGCCACTGCACTCCAGCCTGGGCAACAAAAGTGAGACTCCAACTCAATAAATAAATAAATAGATAGATAAATAAATAAATAAATACATTAAACCTCTATGTTCACCTCCAAGTAATGTGGAAGACAAAACCTTATTTTTTTGTACAGGAATTGGATGCCAGTTCCGATTTCCACGAGAGTATTTCCTTCCTTTTCTAAGGTTCTTATGGTTTGAGGTTTTACCTTTAGGTCTCTGATCCATTTGGAGTTAACCTTTGTGCATGGGGATAGATAAGAGTCCTGTTTCAATCTTCTGCATGTGGTCAGCCAATTTTCCCAGCACCATACACATGGAATTTTTTTTCTGTATTTATATACCAGTGTCTTTCCTTACATTTGGAATTTTCAATTATTAAGCTTTTGAATAAGCTCTATGTTTCTTTTTCACTCCCCCTTCTGAGGCATCGATGCTACATACATTGGTCTGCTTCATGGTATTCCAAAGTCCCTTAGTTTCTGCTCAGTGTTCTTCATTTGCAATGTTCCTCAGAGTTGGTTTATCTTCAGTTTCTTGTTGTTTCATCTGCCTGTCCAAATATGTTTTTGAATCCTCTAGTGAAGTTTCTTTTATCAGTTGTCGGACTTTTCTGCTTCAGAATTTATATTAATTTATTGTAGTAATGTCTATCCTTGTTGAGGGTCTCATTTTGTCTATATAATCTTTTACCAGTTTTTCAAATCTTTGTCCATTTTTTCTCTTAACTATTCCAGCATATTTAATATGTTTGTTTTCTATTATTTGTCTAGTATACCCAAATCTGGAATTTCTCAGGGATAATTTCTGTCAATTAGCATTGTTCTTTGCCGTATTTTCTTTGTTCCTTTGTATGCCTATGATTTTTTTTATTATTGAACATTGGTTCATTCAGCATTGTAATGTAGTATCG
>NW_007250722.1:7918-13333 GCF_000164805.1 Carlito syrichta
ACAAAACCTTATTTTTTAAAAATTAAGTTCCACAAAGGAGATGAAAGTTGACACTTTCTTATTTCCAAGGAACCTACCGACAACCTATTTGCACACAAAATACCAGGTGTTACTCAGTTCTGTTCATTTCACAGATCACATTACCTGAATATTTTTGTAGTGGAAAATCACAATTTCAATATTAGATGCCACCCATTTTTCTCTAATGCACGTGTTCCCTTGAAGCTAGAAAGCAAATAGCCTAATTTTTGGGGGGGAGACTATGAAAAATATAGATTCTTTACAAATTTGTGTGCCATCTTTGTGGAGGGGCCATACTAATCTTCCCTGTACTGTTTCACCTTTAGTACATGAGTGGCCAAAGCCAGCTCAAAGTCCTACTTTTATACATAGGCATTGATGAATTATGCGTGAGGCTTAGCTCTGTTAAATCCAACTAACTATGTTAGTTAGCTAATTCTGATCAATGGTTTCATTGTGAAGCAGAATTTGAACATATTTTAAAAATTTGCTTGGGTGTGGTGGCTTACAACTGTAATCCCAGCACTTTGGGAGACCAAAGCAGGAAGATTGCTTGAGCCCAGGAGTTTGAGACCAACCTAGGTAACATAGCCTGACCTCATGCTGATAAAAAGACAAAAAATTAGCTGCATGGGGTCGTGTGTACCAGTAGTCCCATCTACTCAGGAAGCTAAGGCAGAAGGATAGCCTGAGCTCAGGAGGTCAAAGCCATGGTGAGCCATGATGGTGCCACTGTACCTCAGACTGAACAACAGAGTGAGACCCTGACCAAAAAAAGAAAAAAGATCTAGAAGTGAAAATGAAAATAGCTTGGGAAATTTTTATTATAAAAAAAAAAGACCACAGGAGGAGCCAACTACAAGTCGGTGAACAATAATCAGGGGAAGGACAGTATGGGACCTTCCACTGCCTAAGACAAAGTGCCACGCTGGGTAGAAAGGGTCCTCATGGTATGGATATTGTAGCAAAAATTTTTTTTGAGTTGGTGTCTCACTTTGTCACCCAGGTGGGTGTCCACTTTCTGGGCCCCAGTGATTCTTCTGCCTCAGCCTTTCAAGTAGCTGAAACTACAGGTGTGCTCTACCACACCCAGCTAATTTTTTATTTATTGAAGAGATGAGGTCTCGCCAAGTAGCCCACGCTGGTCTCAAACCTGTGGACTCAGGCAATCCTCTTATCTCAGCCTCCCAAAGTGCTGGGATTACAGGTTGAATCTCCAAGCCCGGTCACAAAATTTTTTTAAATGCTCATCTCTTCTTGCAGCATCATTTGAGCCTCTCGGATGGTTTAGAATAATACCTTCTAATACCTGCTAGAGAAAACACAAACAAGGGCCTCCAAGGATAACTTACCATAGAGATTGAGGATGTCTTGACTGACAACGTAGGCTCCACAATAAAGTTTTGAGTGGGGAGGAAGAGTCAATTTGCTCACTATGTGTGTGCCTAAAATTAAGAGGCCCAGGGCAGGGTGCTAGTGCTTTGGGTACAACAGATGAGCATATAAATGTATACAAAGTGAATGAAGCAGTTCTTCTGAAGTTGACATATGAATCACCCTGAAGACTGAGGGATCAGAACCATTAAGGGCATTCTGGTAGCAAAGATCAGGTCACCCATTACTAGACTGCAGAGCCAGTTTCAATAGCAATGAGGTGGCGACAGAATCAATGCAAACAACACAATGATTCCCATGTCCTTTCACCCAACATTGATCTGATTTAGAAGAAATAACTATCTTCCTTGGACTTAGGGAACCCCTTAGATGCTTGAAAAATTCAGGGCAGAGAATATAGGAGATAGTCACCAGGGAACAAGATTTTCTGCTAAACTAGACATTTCAAGACCTAAATAACTAATGTTAAAATATCAAAGCTGGGACACTATTCTTATGCCATGTGTAGGGGTTATACTTGGGATGAAATGAACAACATTGGGATCCCTGAGAATGATGGTTTTGAGGGACCTAGGGGAAAGAATTCTGCAGTCCTCGCAACTTGTAACTAGTTGAAACTAAGGCTTGATTTCTCAATGATGAATTGGACTAACTCATTGCCATTCCTAAACTCCCTGAGCCAAACTAGGAGATCTTGCCTAATAAACAGGATGAGATATTTATACTTACTTTAAACCTCAGATAATTTTGTTTCTTCCTTTAAAATTAAGTTGCTTCTTATTTCTCTTTGAAGTCTGAATGATATAACTAACCTCCAGTACTAAGTTGAATAGAAGTTGTGGAAGTAGGTATCCTTGTCTTTTTCTGATCTTAGGAGAAAATCTTTCAGTCCTTCACAACTGACAATACTATTAGCTGTGGGGTTTTACTATGTGGCCTCATCATGTTGAGGAGGTGTCCTGGTTTAGTGTTTTTTTAATCACAAAAGGATGTTGAATTGTGTCAAATTTTTTTTTCTGCATTAACTGAGAAAGCCATGTGTTTTGTCCTGTTCATTCTGTTAATGTGGTTTATCATATTGATTGATTTTTATATGTTGAAACAGGTGTAAATACTATATTATCTTGGTGTATAATCCTTACAATATGCTTCTAAATTTGGATTGCTAGCATACTGTTTAGTTTTATGATCAATATTCATAAGGTGATTGGTCTGTGGTTTTCTTCTCTTGTAGTATCTTTCTGGCTTTAGTGTCAGGGCAATTCTGGTCTCATAGGTAGAGTTAGACAGTTTCCTTCTTCTCTAAAATTTTGGAAGAGTCTGAAAAGATTGCTGTTAATTCTTTAAGTATTTGTTAGCATTTACCAGTGCTTTGCCAGCATTTATCTGTTAATTCTTTAAGTATTTGTTAGCATTTACCAGTGCTTTACCAGCATTTATCTGGTGCTTTGCAGGCTTTTACTTTGTTAGGAGAATTTGATTACAAATGTAGTCTTCTTACTAGTTGTAGATCCATCCAGAATTTTATTATTTATTTGGGATTTGTTTTTGGTAGATTTTGTGTTTCTAGTAGATTGTCCATTTCATCTAGTTTATCAAACTTTTTGGCATGCAGTTGTTTATAATATTCTATCCTTTTTCTCAGAAATGCATATTATAAATGAATGTCCTTGTTTGCATTTTTAATTTTAGTCATTTGAATCTTTTCTCTCTCTCTCTCTCTCTCTCTCTCCCAATTGAGTTGGTGTCACCCAGGCTGGAGTAAAGTAGCATAGTTAAGGCCACCACAGCCTGACTTGTTGAGCTCAGGTGATACTTCCATCTCAACCCTCCAAGTAGCTGGTCCTACAAGTGCATGTCACCATGTCTGGGCAATTTTTAAAATTTCATATAGGGATGAGTTCTTGCCAATTGCCCAGGCTGGTCTCCAACCCCTGGGCTCAGGCTCTCTCTCCTCCACTTCCCACAATCCTGGGATAACAGACTTAAGACACCAGCCCTAGCCTTCTTTCTTTTGTTAAAGCAAACTGGCTAAGGTTGTCAGTTTTGCTGATCATTTCAAATAAATGGGTTTTTATGTTGTTTTCTCAGTATTTTTTTCTGTTCCTTTCATTCATATCATCCCTTATGTTTTTTGCTTCCTTCTTTGTTAAGTTTGGCTTAGTTTGCTCTCCTATTCTAGTACTTTACAATTGTTTTCTTGAGATCTTTTTTCTTTAATGTCTGTGCTTAAAAATATTTCTTTCCAAAATTTATATGTGGAAATCCTGACCCTCGATGTGATGGTATTTGCAGGTAGGACTTTTAGAAGATGACTATGTCATGAAGATAGAGTCCTTATGATGTCATTGGTGCCCTATTAAAATGCCCAATGGTCGTTCCATTGTCCCTTTCTCCTTGCAAAGTCACAGCACAGCCATATTTGACAGTCACTGAAATTGTTGATGACTTGATCTTAAACTTCTCAGTCTCCAGATTGTGAGAAATAAGTGTTTATAACCACTCCATTTATGACATTTTGTTACAACAGACTGAATGTACTAAAAAGGTGTGTGTAAATTTTCTCTTATCACTGCATTTGCCACAATCTATATTTTGGTGTATTGTGTTTTTTATTTCATTGATCTCAAGATAATAAGATTATTGTGTTAAGATAATGAAAATTTCTTATTCTTGTGATTTTCTCCTTTACCTAGTGATTGGTTAAAATAATGTTTAAATTTTCAGACACTGGAAAAATTTGTTAATTTTTTAGTTTTTCTTCTGTAATTAATTTTTAGTTTCTTCATTTGACTGTATATTTTTATAAATTCAGTTTCAATAACATTTATCAATATTTCTTTTTTACTAACATACAGTTAATTCTAGAGAATGTTCCCTGTGCATTTGAGAAAAATGTGAGTTCTTCAGTTGGTGAGTGGCTCCAATTGATTAATTTTTCTGTTCAAGTTCTCTATATTGTCAAACTTGTTTTTTTTTAGTCCACTTATAAAAGTGATATATTGAAGTCTCCAACTATTTTTGTAGAACAGTGTATTTCTCTCTTCAGTTCTGTCAATGTTTGCTTCCTGTATTTGTAGTTCTGATGCTTGTTGTATATATGTTGCTGATATTCTCACAATGAATTGCCCTTTTATTAATATATAATATTAGTCTTTATCTTTTGTAACAGTTTTTGACATAGTATTTATTTTGTCTGATGTTGGTACAACAATTCCAGACCTTTTTTGGTTACTATTTTCATGGAATATATTTTCCATCCTTTAACTTTCAAACTATTTTTGTCTTTAAATCTAACATGAATCTCTTGTAGACAGTATATAGTTGGGTCATGTATTTTTATTATTCAGTTAGCCAATGTGTGTCTTTGGATTGGAGGTTTTAATACACTTTCATTTAAGGTGATTCCTGATAAGAAAACTTACTTCTGCAATTTTCCTATTTGTTCTTTGTCTGGCTAAAAGATGTTTTGACCCTCATTTTCTTTAACTATCTTCTTTTATGTTTAGTATTTTTGTGTGTTTGTGTGTGAGAGAGAGAGAGAAAGAGAGAGAGAGAGAGATTCTGTTCTCCTTCAATCTTCCTATGGTTTATATTATATAGATATTTGATCAAGGTTACTATGGAAATTACATATAGCATCCTAAAGTTATAATAATCTAAATTGGATCAGATTGTTACTTACCTTCAATTGCACAAAAAATTCCAGTTCTTTACAGTTCCTACTCCCTTTTATGTTGTTGGTGTCACAAATTGCATCTTTATACATCTATCCTCATAACATGTGTCTGTAATTATTTGTATTTTCTCTTGTAAATCCTATTGAAAATTAAAAACTGAAGCTTTAAATCAAAATTACAATGACTCTGGTTTTTATATTTTCTTATATATTTACCTTGACTGGGGATCTTTGGTCTTCATATGACTTTGAGTTAATATCTAGTGTTTTTACATTTTAACCTGAAGGTTAATATTTACCATTTTTGAAAGGCCTTCATA
>NW_007250723.1:0-639 GCF_000164805.1 Carlito syrichta
TTTGTCGTCCCATAATGACCATGTTATGTTATGTAAATGTTAAGCAAACAAGCTTTCCTAAGCATACCTTGGGATGGAAACTTAAAGGGCTAATGTAACCCTTTGCCTGCTGGCTCAGGTTACTTCATACGCAGGGACTGCATGGACCTAACTTATCTAACATTCCACTCGGCCCATTAAGTGGGTTTCTGTCAATCACGGGCAGCACCCACCAATACCAAGTGTTCCCGTACCCATTAGGAGAAATTACCCAATCATGTAAAATCAAGTTTAACGTTCTTTCCCCTCCCTCTGTAATTGTGCATAAAAACTGCTTGCCATTATGAATTGGGGCTCTCGTCCCTGAAGCTGCTGCTTCGGGCGTGAGCCCAGACTCGAGCCTGAATAAAGACCCTCGTGTGTTTGCATCGGAGCTGGCTCTTTGTGGTCTCTATCTCTCTCATTAGAGTCCCGGGTTCAACAGAGGTAGAAGGATTGCCTGAGCCCAAGGTTTCAAGACCAGCCCAGGCAACTTGGCAAGACCTCGTCTCTACAAGTCTCTACAGTAAATCAAAAAATTAGCCAGGTGTGGTGGCACATGCCTGTGGTTCCAGCTACTTGGAAGGCTGAGGCGGAAGGATCATTTGAGCCCAACAGGTC
>NW_007250723.1:1301-7455 GCF_000164805.1 Carlito syrichta
CCCGCGGGCTCAGGCAATGCACTCACCTCAGCCTCCCAAAGCACAGGATTACAGCCTGAGCCACCGAGTCCGGCATGTGTTGAACATTTAAAAAGTACAGAGTGGTGTCCTGGCTGATGCTTGCAATCTCAGCATGTTGGGAGGCTGAAGAATGAGGATTGCTTGAGCCCAGGAGTTCCAGATCAGCTTAGGTAACATAATGAGACTTAAGTTCTACCAAAAAAAAAAAAAATCACAGATTTAGCTGGGGGTGGGGGTGTGTGCTTGTAGACTCAGCTACTTGGGAGGTTGAGGTGGGAGGATCAACTGAGTCCAGAAAGTCGAGGCTGCGGGGAGCTATGATTGTGCCACTGCCCTCCAGCCT
The DNA here is from genome assembly GCF_000164805.1 of Carlito syrichta. Classification (NCBI taxonomy): domain Eukaryota; kingdom Metazoa; phylum Chordata; class Mammalia; order Primates; family Tarsiidae; genus Carlito; species Carlito syrichta. The sequence goes on from NW_007250723.1 coordinate 1,666, forward strand.
GGGTGAGTAGTGAGACCTCGACTCAAAATATATTTTTTTTAAATACAGATGCTCTTTGACTTACCATGGGGTTATGTCCCATTAAACTCATCTAAATTAAAAACATTGTAAGTAGAATATATAAGTAGTAATACACCTAGTCTACTAGACATAGCTTAGTCTAGCTTCCTTAACGTGCTTAGAACTCTTTTTTTTTTTTTTTAAATTGAAGGTCCCTTACTGGTCCTGCTTCCATAAATGGCCATGACCAAGGGAAAAGGGAGAGGAACCAGCCGGCGTGGGGAGGGGTCATCTCCACAACATTCCATTTGTACACAGAACTAAACAGACAAGCACAGAGTCACTATGCGGTTAGAAGTTGGCAGCCTGGGAAGGGAGAGGAACAGGTGGGGAATGAGGGTTTAGTTAAAAAAAATACAGCCTCCCCCAAACTGGGGTGCCCGGGGGGAACTCAGTCTACTTCAACCCAAGAGGAATCAAGATCAAAAGCGGTTTGGGAAGGCCAGAACCGTCAGGGATGGAGGGAGGGAAATCCAGGGGGTGGGGGGGCTGTTTGGCAACCGGGGGCAAGGGATTGACCTCCCCCTGCTGGGATCCCCCCAACCCCCCCAGTCTGGCAGGGAGGGGGCAGCCTGCAACCCCCGAGAGCAGGTCTGGGGCTGCCAGATGCTCCAGGCAGGGGACCAGAAGGGGCTCACAAAGGCTTGCCCTCCAGGGAGATGACGGCGCTGCCCCCCAGTTTCTCTGCCAGGGTGCGGCGATCCTTGACCTCCTCGTAGCAGTTTGCTTGTAATTCGTGCTTGATTCCCGTCAGCTTCTTCTTGATGGCGTCCTTGGAGCTGGCATAAATCATTTTCCTCTTAAGGGGTGCACACTCAGGAGCCCAGAAGATAAACACCAGGTCCTCCTTGCTCTCCTTGGTCTCATAGGTTGCATCGTAGAGGGCATAGCGGCAGTCCTTGTCTGGCAGCATCTTGACAAAGGTGGCGTAGGGGTCATCGACAGTCTGGCCCACATCACCCACCAGGATCTCCTTGCCCTCCTCCAGGATGATGTTCTTCTTGTCCTCCCTCAAGCAGAAGAGCACCGCCTTCTCGTGCTTCTTTACCTCCTCTGGTGTGGAAGACTTGCGCACCTTCATGTCATTGAACACCTTGATGATTCCATCAGAGACAGCCACACCAGAGGCCGTGTTTCTGGAAGTGAAGAGGAGAGATGGCGAGGAGAGCCAGAGAACAGGACGGCGCTGCCGCTGCTGCCGGGACCCCACTCTAGAACTCTTTTTTTGTTTTTTTTTTTGAGTCAGAGTCTCACTCTGTTGCCCAGACTGGAGTGCAGGGGCACGATCACCACAGCCTCACCCTGCAGGGCTCAGGAGATCCTTCCGCCTCAGCCATCCAAGTAGTTGGAACCACAGGTGTGAGCCACCATGCCCAGCTAATTTTTTTGACTTATTGTAGACACGAGGTCTCACCAAGTTGCCCAGGCTGGTCTCGAACCCCTGGACACAGGCAATCCTCTTGCCTCTGCCTCCCAAAGTGCTGGGATTACAGGAGTGAGCCACTGTTCCCGGCTTCAGAATTCTTTTTTTTTTTTTTTTTTGAGTTGGAGTCTCACTCTGTCGCCCAGACTGGAGTGCAGTGGCCGCTCCCGGCCACCGCAGCCTCGACCCGCTGGGCTCCGGCGATCCTTCCGCCTCAGCCTTTCGAGTAGCCGGAATTACAGGCGTGCGCTACCACGCCCGGCTGATTTTTTGATTTATGGTAGAGATAAGGTCTCGCCGCCCAGGCGGGTCTCGAACCCGCGGGCTCAGGCAATCCACTTACCTCAGCCTCCCAAAGGCGCGGGATTACAGGCTGAGCCACCGAGCCCGGCGCAGAATTCTTACATTAGCCCACAGTTGGACGAAATTATCTAACACAAAGCTATTTTATAAGATAGTGCTGAATATCTCATGTAATTCATTGAATACTATGCTGAAAGTGAAAAACAGAATGGCTTACGAATACCTGAAGCACAGTATCTTTTTTTTTTTTGAATCGGAGTCTCACTCTGTCACCCAGGCTGAAGTGCAGTGGCACACTCACGGTCACCACAGCCTCGACCTGCTAGGCTCAGGCGATCCTTCCACCTCAACCTTCCAAGTAGCTGGAACCACAGGTGTGACCACCACATCTGGCTAACATTTTGATTTATTGTAGAGATGAGGTCTCGCCAAGTTGTCCAGGCTGGTCTTGAACCCTCCACCTGCCAAAGTGCTGGAATCACAGACGTGAGCCACCACACCCGGACTAAAGTATGGTTTTTGCTGAACACATATCACTTTTGCACCATCATAAAGTCAACACATCATTACGTTGAACCATTGTAAGTTGGGGATCATTTGTATATCTCGATCCTTTTCTCATACCACACACAAAAATTAATTCCAAGTGGACTGCAGATCTAAATGTGAAAGATAAAACAAAATTCTCCTTCACCTTGGAGTAGGCAAAACTTTTAAAAACAAGACATAAAAGTACTAACCATAAAAAACAGACAAACGGGACCATATTAAAATCTAAAACTTCTATTCAAAAAAGAAGATACTACCACAAGAATGAAAAGCAATGCACTGAAGGGAGACGATATTCACAACACATACATTCTATGAATTAGTTGGGCTTGGTAGTTCATACCTGTAGTTCCAGTTTTTTGGAAGGCTGAGGTGGAAGGATCGCCTGAGCCCAGCAGGTCGGGCTGCGGTGGCCATGAGCGTGCAGCTGCACTCTGGCCTGAGTGACAAAGTGAGACCCCAACTCAAAAAAAAAATTCTATGGGAGACTCATATCTAGAAGACACAACAAACCTATATATAAAGAAACTAAACTCTTTATAAATAAAGAGTATACAGAAATGACTGATGGTACTGGGAAACTATGGGGGGGAGGGGGATGGGATTAACAGTAGCAAATATCTGTCGGGGGATGGGAAAACACTTCTTATCTACAGGGTGCCTGAATGAAACGTCATTGTACACCTAACCCTTAACTGTACCCCACAAAACCATAATAAAAAAATACTGATTAATGAAAAAAAAAAAAAGAGTATACAGCAGTGCCCCTCTTATTCTTGGGGAACAAATTCCAAGAACCCCAGTAGACGTCTAAAACTGTGAATGTACTGAGCCATGTATACATGGTATTATGTTTTTCTTATACATACCTATGATAAAGTTAATTTCCAACTAAGGCATATTAGCCAAGTATGGTGTCTGTAGTTCCAGCTACTTGGCAGGCTAAGGCAAAAGGATTACCTGAGTCTAGGAGTCAAGGCTGTGGTGAGCTGTGATTACACTCCAGCCTGGGCGACGTGAGACCCTGACACACACACACACACACACACACACACACACACACACACACACACACACAAATAGGGCTGGGCTAGGTGGCTCAGCCTGTAATCCCAGCACTGTAACCTGTAATCGGAGGCTGAGGCGAGTGGATTGCCTGAGCCCGCGGATTCGAGAGCAGGCTGGGCAACTCGGGGAGACTTTGTCTCGACAATAAATCAAATTAGTCAGGTGTGGTGGTGCACGCCTGTAGTTCTGGCTACTTGGAAGGGTGAGGTGGAAGGATCTCCAGAGTCCAGCAGGTCGACGTTAGGGTGGTCGTGAGCGTGACACTGCACTCCAGCCTGGGCAACAGAGTGAGACTCCAACTCAAAAAAAAAAATAGGCACAGTAAGAAATTAGCACCAGTACCAATAATGAAATAGAACAGTTATAACAATATACTATAATACAAGTTATGTGAGCGTGTGTGCGCTCTCTGTCTCTCTCTCAAAATACAGTAAGTCTTCTTTATCTGTGGTTAGGTGTCTAGTGACTGAGCCCAAGCGTGACCCAGATGTTGGCTCAGTTTGTGAGAATTCAAAGAGCTGTGCATTTATGCTGAAGTAATACACCATGTTAGGATTCCAGTATTGCCAAAACCCTTGCTGACACCACGTGTTCACTGAAGTTTCCTGGAATGGCTCAGGCCATCAGACTCACGCGGGGACCCAAGCTGACCGTGCAGCTGCCACTTTGCATGTTTCTGGTTCCCATCCACAAAGTCCCAGGAAGGTGTGTAGCATCAACACCCAAATGACCCGGCCTGGGAGTCTCATGTGTCACCTCTGCTCATTCACAGTTAATTCATTGACCGCAATAAGCACGGGGCCCCCCATCCAGTCACAAGGCGGACAGGAAGTGAAACGCTACCATGTCCAGAAGTGGAGAGAAGGGAAACACGGAGTAGATTTCATCCTGTGCCATGTTGGCAACCAATATTCTTCTAGATCATACTTTCTAGTAGCCATAATCTGTCAAAAGAGGTCTCATCCACATAACCAAGTCCCTTTGTTGAACGTTAATTTGATTCTGTCTTTTCACTACAATTAGTAATCAAATATTACAATTTTGCTCATTTTCCCACTGCTTTGTATGAATCTTTTTTTTTTTTTTGAGTTGGAGTCTCACTCTGTCGCCCAGACAGGAGTGTAGTGGGCGCTCCCGGCCACCACAGCCTCGACCTACTGGGCTCCGGCGATCCTTCCACCTCAGCCTTCCAAGTAACCAGAACTACAGGCACGCGCTACCACGCCTGGCTAGTTTTTGATTTATTGTAGAGTCGAGGTCTCACCAAGTTGCCCAGGCGGGTCTTGAACCCGCAGACTCAGGCAATCCACTCACCTCAGCCTCCCAAAGGCGCGGGTGCAATATTTTCATCAGTTCTGCTCGTTACTGGACATCCTGACCTGTCTTCATCAGGGACGCGTTCTCTCCCTTTTTTTTTGAGTTGGAGTCTCGCTGTGTCGTCCAGACTGGAGTGCAGTGGCACGCTCCCGGCCACCGCAGCCTCCACCTGCTGGGCTCAGGTGATCCTTCCGCCTCAGCCTTCCAAGTAGCTGGAACTACAGGCGCGCGCTAACATGCCCGGCTAATTTTTGATTTATTGTAGAGATGAGGTCTGGCCAAGTTGCCCAGGCGGGTCTCGAACCCTCAGGTTCAGGCAATCCACTCACCTCGGCCTCCCAAAGTGTTGGGATTACAGGCTGAGCCACTGAGCCCGGTCTTCTCTCCCTCTTTAATCCATTTGCACACTGCCATTTTCTTCATGGTCTTATCCCCATAAACTTGAACTAACACGCCCCTGATTTCACTCCCACTCTTGCCAACTTTAACACAAAATGTAATGTTTGCTTGTTGTTCCAGTTCAAACTCCAACATTCTCTCGATGACATCTCTGATGACCATTCCAGAAAGAGAGCTCCAAAATTGCTTTGATGGGTGAACTAGGCGCTGGTGTCAGTGTGTAGCTTCCCAAGGTGACTGGAGTGATACTTTTTTTTTTTGAGTTGAAATCTCACTGTCACCAAGGCTGGAGTGCAGTGGAACGCTCCCGGTCACCCCAGCCTCGACCCACTGGGCGCCAGTGATTCTTCCGCCTCAGCCTTCCAAGTAGCTGGAACTACAGGCGCGTGCTACCTTGCCTGGCTAATTTTTTATTTATTGTAGAGACGAGGTCTCGTCAAGTTCCCTAGGTGGGTCTCCAACTCCCAGGTTCAGGCAATCCACTTGCCTCGGCCTCCCAAAGTGCTGGGATTACAAGGTGAGCCACTGAGCCCAGCTGACTGGAGTGACATTAAGCAACGAGATGTGTAGCGCTTTTTCTGGGATGGTTCATGAACTGAATTGTCAGACCTCAAATACTATCTTTTACTTCAAAAACTCCTAATGTGGGAGGCTGAGGTGAGTGGATTGCC
>NW_007250724.1:0-7849 GCF_000164805.1 Carlito syrichta
AAAAAAAAAAAAAAAAAGAAAGAAATGTTTGTTTGAATCCATTGCCCAATTTTTAAACTGGGTTGTTTCCTTTTACTTTCTTGAAAGTGTCCTTTGAAGCACAAAATCTTTTATTTTGATGAAGTCGTTTATCTATTTTTTTCTTTCATTACTTTTGATTCTGGTGTCATATTAAGATACCACTGCCAAAGTCACAAAAAATCTATACTTCTTTCTAAGAGTTGAACAGTTTTAAGTGTTATTATATTTAGGTCTTTGATTCATTAAGTTACTGCCCAGGCGGGTCTCGAACCTGCGGGCTCAGGCAATCCACTCACCTCAGCCTCCCAAAGGCGTGGGATTATAGGCTGAGCCACCGAGCCCAGCACTTTTTTTTTTTTTTTTTTTGAGTTGGAGTCTATCGCCCAGGCTGGAGTGTAGTGGCACACTCACCGCCACCCCAGCGTCAACCTGCAAGGCTCCGGTGATTCTTTCACCTCAGTCTCCCAAGTAGCCAGAACTACATGTGTGCGCTACCACACCCGGCTAATTTTTTAACTCTTTTTTTGATTTATTATAGAGACAAAGTCTCACCATGTTGCCCAGGCTAGTCTTGAACCTGCCTGGGCCTCCCAAAGTCCTGGGATTACAGGCTTGAGCCACTGTGCCAGGCCAACTTTTTTTGAGTGGAAGTCGCACTCTGTAACCCAGGCTGGAGGGAAGTGGCACGCTCCCAGTCACTACAGCCTCAACCTGCTAGGCTCCTTCCACCTCAGGCAATCCTTCCGCCTCAGCCTTCCAAGTACCTGGAACTACAGGCACGCACGACAATTTCTGGCTAATTTTTTTTTATTAAAGATGAGGTCTCGCCAAGTTGCCCAAGCTGGTCTTGAACCTGCAGGCTCAGGCAATCCTCTTACCTCGGCTTCCCAAAGTGCTGGGACTATAGGCGTGAGTCACTGCACCCAGCCCTAAGAATAGTCTTTTCAACGCATAACGCTGGGTGACTGAATTTCCTTGTATGAAAGCATGAAGTTGAACTCCCTATCTCATATCATGTATAAAAGTTAATTTAAGCCGGGCTCGGTGGCTCAGCCTGTAATCCTGCGCCTTTGGGAGGCTGAGGTGAGTGGATTGCCAGAGCCCGCGGGTTCGAAACCCGCTTGGGCAGCGAGACCTCATCTCTACAATAAATCAAAAAATTAGCTGGGCATGGTAGCGCGCGCCTGTAATTCCGGTTACTCGGAAGGCTGAGGCGGAAGGATCGCCAGAGCCCAGCAGGTCGAGGCTGCGGTGGCCGGGAGCGGTCACTGCACTCTAGTCTGGGCGACCGAGTGAGACTCCAACTCAAAAAAAAAAGCTAATTTAATGAAGCCAGATGTGGTGGCTCACGTCTGTAATCCCAGCACTTTGGGAGGCTGATGCGAGAGGATTGCCAGAGTCCAGGCGTTTGACTCCAGCCTGGGCATATTGGTGAGACCTCATCTCTACAATAAATAAAAAAATTAGCCGGGCGTGTTGGCGTGTGCCTATAGTTCCAACTACTTGGAAGGCTGAAGCGGAAGAATCACCTGAGCCCAGCATGTTGAGGCTGCAGTGGCCAGGAGTGTACCACTGTCCTGGGTGTCTGAGTGAGACTCCTACTAAAAAAAAGAAGACTATTCTTTGCCACATTGAATAGTCTTGGCATGCTTATTGAAAATCAACTGACTGTCAATGTGAAGGTTTATTTTTGGTTTCTCAATTCCATTCCATTGGTCTACCTGTCTCTCCTTAATGCCAGTACCACACTGTCTTAATTACTGTTGCTTTATAGTAAGTTTTAAAATCTGGAGGTGTGAGTCTTCCAGCTTTGTTCTTTTTTAAGATCATTTTGGGCCAGGCGCGGTGGCTCACACCTATAATCCCAGCACTTTGGGAGGCTGAGATGAGAGGATTACCTAAGCCCAGAGGTTCGAGACCAGTCTGGGCAAGTTGGCGAGACTTCATCTACACAATAAGTAAAAAAACTAGCTGGGCATGATGGCACATGCCCATGGTTCCATCTACTTGGAAGGCTGAGGTGGAAAAATCACTTGAACCCAACAGGTCGAGGCTGAAGTGGCTGTGAATGTGCCACTGCACTCAAGCCTGGGTGACAAAGTGAGACTGACTCAAAAAAAAAAAAGATCATTTTGGCTATTCTGGGTCCTTGAATTTCCCTATGTATTTTAGGAGCAGGTTGCCAATTTCTGCAACAACAAAAAAGGCAGCTAGGATTTTGATAGGAATTGCATTGAATCTACAGATCAATTTGTGAACTACTACCATCTTTACAATAGTAAGTCTTCTAACTCATGAACATGGATGACTTTCTAATTTTTTGGTGACTTTTTCCCTCCCCTCTTCCTTTTTCTCCTTATACTTTGAACCATAGGCTTCTCATTAAAGACAGGGAAGCCCTGTCTCCCACCACCACTTTACAGAAGAGAAAATGCTAGAAACAATCCTCACAACAGTCCCATGAGATAGGACCTAACAGACTCATTTACAGGTGAGAAAATTTACAAAAAAGGGTAACTTGTACTAGGTCACACTGCTAGTGAGAGGCAGAATTAGGCACTAAATTAATCTTACCCTCCTCCCTCTACCTAATGCCCATAGAAGTGATCCCATAGCATTAGTATAGTTTTCTCCTTTGCTTACCCAGGTGATACTGCAAAACATCAATACACAAATCAGGGTAACTGATTAGTTTGAAATGTTTATTTTAAAGAGATGGGGGTCTCGCTACATGTTGCCCAAGCTGGTCTCAAATTCCTGGGCTCAAGAGATCCTGCGGCCTTGGCCTCCCAAAGTGCTAGGATTACAGGCCAAAAAAAAAAAAAGAGAGACTTTTTTGAGGTGGTGCCTCACTCTGTTGTCCAGGCTGGAGCACAGTGGCATCCTCACAGCTACTGCAGCCTCGAACTGCTCAGCCTTCCAAGTAGCTGGAAACTACATGAGCGTGCCACCACACCTGGCTAATTTTAAGATTTATTATAGAGACAAGGTCTCAAGTTGCTCAGGCCGACTTTAAATCCCGGGGCTCAGGCAATCCTCTCACTTCCACCTCCCAAAGTGCTGAGATTACAGGTGTAAGCCACTGTGCCCGGCCTTAAGAAACTTTTCATCTATTTTTGTCTATATTCAGTGTGACTACATGGATTTTAGAAAACTGTCATTTGTTTTTTATCCTTTTACAATGTTTTTGTACACATTCCTTTTACAGTGTCATTTAACTACCAGAGGAAACGACAAATGTCCCATTTTTTTTTTTTGAGTTGGAGTCTCACTCTGTCGCCCAGGCTGGAGTGCAGTGGCATGCTCACGGTCACCGCAGCCTCGACCTGCTGGGCTCAGGCGATCCTTCTACCTTACCCTTCCAAATAGCTGGAACTATAGGCATGTGCCACCATGCCCGGCTAATTTTTTGATTTATTGTAGAGATGAGGTCTCGCCAAGTTGTCCAGGCTGGTCTCGAACCCGAGGACTCAGGCAATCCTCTCACCTTGGCCTCCCAAAGTGCTGGGATTATAGGCATGAGTCACGGCACCCAGCCTGGTTCTAGTGTATCTTAAGTATGTTTACTCATACTAGGGGATAGGTGATTATCAAGCAAGGGCTTTCTGAGCTTCAGGGAGTTCTGCTACAGACAGACATAGTCATGGGCAGTCCTTTTCACACTTCTTTTTTACAAGTTTAACTGGTTCCTGTGGTGACTACAGTCTATTTGCACTCCTGCCTGCCTTGCTTATCTGGGTGCAGTGTGGAGTGGTCTGTTCATCAGAGACATTCTTCAGATGTTAGAGTAGACTAGTGGCCGCGCTTCTGTAGGTAAACCACAACCATGCATTAATGTACATTTCTCTGCATTTCACTAGCAGTCTGGTGATTTCCTCATGTTTGTATGATGACATTTACTCATATTTGTCTAAACAGCTTCCTGCAGATCTTTTGGTGCTGTTCAGTAAAGTTCATTTAGTCTAGAGTTTAATATATAACCTTATAGAATCTTCTCAGATTAAATTGAATTGGAAATTAATTTTTAACTATTTTTTAATTATTTTTTTTTTTGTACAGATGAACTTTTGCTATGTTGCCTGGGCTGGTCTCAAACTCCTGGGCTCAAGCAACCCTCCCGCATTGGCCTTGGTCTCCGAAAGACTGGGATTACAGGTATAAGCCACCATGCTCCGGCAAAAAAAAAAAAGTCATTCTGTTGCCCAGGCTGGAGGGCAGTGGCATGCTCATGGCCACCTGCTAGGCTCAGGTGATCCTAACACCTCAGCCTTCCGAGTAGCTGGTACTATAGGGTACATGCTACCACACTCAGCTAGTTTTTAAATTTACTGTAGAGATGAGGTCTCACCAAGTTGCCCATGCTGGTCTGGATCCCCTGGGCTCAGGCAATCCTATATCGCCTCAACCTCCCAAAGTGCTGGATTACAGATATGAGTCACCATGCCTGGCCTCGGCCAGAAATTTAAAATAGCTACTAACTTGACCAAAAGCAAGTATCTAAGCATTGATGATTTACTATCCCACATTTTGAATTCTTTACTAATTAGTTTACAATCAACAATATAATCCTATCTAAGCCAAATATCTATGTGATATAGCTGTAAAATAAACTATTCAACAATAAAAAGGAAGTATAGTACATACTTCAACATGGATGAACCTTAAAAACACTACACTAAGGAAAGTAAACTGAGCCAGTCACAAAGGACCACATATTGTATGATTTCATTTATATGAAGTATCCAGAATAGGTAAATCTACAGAGATAGAAAATAGCTTTTGATTGCCTAGGGTTAAGAGTAATTGGGGGGCTCTCCTGACAGAACCCAGGAAGAATATGTAAGCTCAGTTAGAGGTGCAGCAGCACTTGCTAAAAAAAATCCTGCTAGTTTAATCAACTTTTTTCTCGGGTGTCCTAGACTCATTCTGAAATGACAGAATAAGATTTGAGAGGCAGTAGTAGATCTCTTTCTAGCTATATGTCCTTTCTAGACTTATTCCTCTGCTGAAAAGTGTCATAAAAAAATTTTTTTTTTTTTTTTTTTTTTTGAGTTGGAGTCTCACTCTGTTGCCCAGACTGGAGTGCAGTGGCCGTTCCCGGCCACCGCAGCCTAGACTTGCCGGGCTCCGGTGATCCTTCCACCTTAACCTTCCAAGTAGCTGGAACTACAGGCGCACGCTACCACACCCGGCTAATTTTTTTATTTATTGTAGAGATGAGGTCTCGCCAAGTTGTCCAAGTGGGTCTCGAACCCGTGGGCTCAAGCAATTCACTCACCTCAGCCTCCCAAAGCGCGGGATTACAGGCTGTGCCACCGAACCCGGCATAACAATTTTTTTTTTTTTGAGTCAGGGTCGCTCTGTCACCCAGGCTGGAGTGCACAATCATGGCTCACCTCTTCTTTCTTTGGCAAATATTTACCTTCCAAAATGATGGAAAGCCGCTTCTTCCATAAAATCTTTCCTGATCATTACCTTCCCTTCTACTTTCTCTCCCCTTCCCATATAGTCTCTTTGTGAATATACTCATGCCTGTAACACTTTGCTTTTTTTTTTTTTGAGTTGGAGTCTCACTCTGACGCCCAGGCTAGAGGGCAGTGGCACGCTCCCGGCCACTACAGCTCGACTTGCTGGACTCCAGTGATCCTTCCGCCTCAGCCTTCCAAGCAGGCGGAACTACAGGCACGCTCGGCTCATTTTTGATTTATTGTAGAGACGAGGTCTCGCCAAGTTGCCCGGGAGGGTCTTGAACCCACGGACTCAGGCAATCCACTTACCTCGGCCTCCCAAAGCACTGGGATTACAGGCTGAGGCATCAAGCCCAACCGGTCTTTTTTTTTTTTTTTTTTTCAATTGGAGTCTCACTCTTTGTCACCCAGGCTGGAATGCAGTGGTACACTCATGGGTCACTGCAGACCTGACCTGCTGGCCTCAAGCGATCCTTCCGCCTTAGCCTTTCAAGTAGCTGGAACTACAGATGTGTGCCACCACACCCAGTCAGTTTTTATAATTTATTGTAGAGACGAGGTCTCACCAAGTTGCACAGGTTGGTCTTGAACCCCTGGGCTCAGGCAATCTTCTCAACTTGGCCTCCCAAAGTGCTGGGATTACAGGCTGAGCCACCATGCCCGGCCTACTTTGTTATTTTTATTTAAACAGGACTCTCTCTCTACTAGACTGGAAGCTAATTTAGGGTAGGGATAGTTTTGCTCATCTTGTTTTGTTTTTATTTTTATTTTTTAGAGACAGGGTCTTGCTCTGAGACCAGGAGTTCAAGTCTATCCTGGACAAAAGAACAAAACCTCATCCTCCAAAAATCAAGATATTCAGGCATAGTAGCCTTCTTAGGTATGAGATTTCATGCCTGAAGTCTGTTAGTTGGGTGCCTGAGGGAGAAGAGATGCTTGAGACCAGGAGATTGAGACTACAGTAAGCTATGACTGTGCTACTGCAATCCAGCCCAAGCGACAGAGCAAGAACCTGTTTCTAAAAAATAAAATAAATTTTAAAAGACTGTAAACAACTAAAACTTATTAGTAGGCCCAAATTTTCCCACTCATTTAGAAGACAAATAAAGGCAAATCAGATTCACAAAAGGGGGCTTCTATCCTATTTGGCAGCTGCCTGTCCATCTGTAAAATCCAGATTATGAGCAGCAATCAGCTTGAGACTCCATGTCAGGATTTAGTCCAAACCTTACCTGAGATATGAGACAGTATGAATCAGTAAACAAGCAACAAGAAAATACAGATGTGCAGGGCCCAGTGGCTCACGTCTATAATCACAGAACTTTGGGAGACAAAGGTAAGAGGATTGCCTGAGCCCAGGGTTTTGAGACTAGCCTCGGCAACTTGGGGAGGCCTCTTCTCTATAATAAATAAAAAAATTAGCCAGGCATGGTGGTGCACACCTGTGCTTCTAGCTAGTTAAAGGCTGAGGCGGAAGGACCACCTGAGTCCAACAGGTTGAGGCTGTGGTGGCTGTGAGTGTGCCACTGCAGTCCAGCCTGAGGAGAGTGAGACTCCTACTCAAAAAACAAAACAAAAAACAAATGTAGCAAAAAATTGGACTGGAAAAATACATGCCTTAATCCTATGTTCAGGATTCAAAAGAAAATTTAGAATTTTAATAGAGTGACACTAGAAAAACTGAGATCCTCCCCCTTCAGCCTCTTGAGTGACTACAGGTGAGTGTCACCAAATCTGGTTAATTATTTTGTAGAGACAAGGTCTCATTATGTTGCCCAGGTGGTCTTGAACTCCTGGGCTCAAGCAATCCTCACGCTTCAGCTTCTCAAAGTACTAGGATTACAACTGTGAGCCACTTCATCCAGTTTCTCAGAAAAGATTACTAGGAGTCAAGGTTATTAATATGAAAGATTTAACCAGAGGGGAAAATGAGGAATCAAAAACAAAAAATTTCTTTAATAAAAAATAGTTAATGAGTCACCTAACAGTTCAACAAAGCAAAGCAGAAAGCATATCCAACTCAGGTACTCACAGGATTGAGACTTTTCAATGGCAAAACTTATCAAGGATCCACTATACTTATATATACTAACCATTAATTACCATGCGCCTACAAAGTTGGCTTTACTAAGCAAATGAGCTAATGTATCAAAAACAGTATGTTAGTTAGGGTAAGAAAGACAGCAGGATAAAAAAAATCCATTCAAGGATCAATGTTTAGAAATTTAAGCCTAGCCGGGCTTGGTGGCTCAGCCTGTAATCCTGCGCCTTTGGGAAGTTGAGGTGAGTGGATTGCCTGAGCCCGCGGGTTCGAGACCCGCCTGGGCAGCAAGACCTCATCTCTACAGAAAAAAAAAAAA
>NW_007250724.1:7923-14118 GCF_000164805.1 Carlito syrichta
CACTGCACTCCAGTCTGGGCGACAGAGTGAGACTCCAACTCAAAAAAAAAATAAAGAAATTTAAACCTGAATCACAAAGTCACTCACAAGCTAACACCTTCTGGGCTTCAAGAACTACAATGCTTTCTAACTCACTTCACTGAAATTAAAGGTCATCTCTCCATGACTCCAGTTAACTTGTATAAAGGGCCCAATTTACTGATGGTCCTATTTCATTCCAATTGGCATCACTGCAGTTTTTTGTTTTTTTTCTTCCAAGTAGCTGGAACTACAGGTGCGTACCCCCACGTCCGGCTAATTTTTTGATTTATTGTAGAGATGAGTTCTCACCAAGTTGCCCAGGCTGGTCTTGAACCCGTGGGCTCAGGCAATCCACTCACCTAAACCTCCCAAAGCGCAGGATTACAGGCTGTGCCACCAAGCCCGGCTGTTTTTTTTTTTTTTTTTTTTTTAATAAAAGCAATTGGTCCTAGATATTTCTGCCCAGGAAGCCTCCTCACCTCCTCTTTCTTTAGCATATATTTATCTTTCAAAATGATGGAAAGTTGCTTCTTCCATAAAATCTTTCCTGACCATTACCTTCCCTTTTACTTTCTCTCCCCTTCCCACAAAGTCTCCTTTGTGAATATACTCATGCCTGTAACACTTTGCTTTTTTTTTTGGAGTTGGAGCCTCAATCTTTGTCACCCAGGCTGGAATGCAGTGGCAGACTCATGGCTACTGCAGTCCTGACCTGCTGGGCTCAGGTGAACCTTCCACTTCAGTCTTCCAAGTAGCTGTAACTACAGACGTGTGCCACCACACTCGGCTAGTTTTTGTAATTTCTTGTAGAGACGAGGTCTCACCAAGCTACACAGGCTGGTCTTGAACCCCTGGACTCAGGCAATCTTCTCATCTTGGCCTCCTAAAGTACTGGGATTATAGGCTGAGCCACCATGCCCAGCCTACTTTGTTATTTTTATTTAAACAGGACTCTTTCTACTAGACTGGAAGTTAATTTAGGGTAGGGGTAATTTTGCTCATCTTGTTTTGTTTTTATTTTTTTTAGAGGCAGGATCTTGCTCTGTTGTCCAGGCTGGAGTGCAGTATGCAACCATAGCTCATTTTAACCTCAAACTTCTGGGCTCAAGCGAACCTCCTGCTTCAACTGCCTGAGTAGCTAGGACTACCATGCCCCACCATGCCTAGCTAGTTTTCAGATTGTAGAGATGAATCACTCTACTGCCCAGGCTGGTCTAGGACTCCTGGCCTCATGCAACCCTACCACCTTAACCTATGCAAGTGCTGGGATTATAAGCAGAAGCCACTGCACCCAGCCAGTTTTACTCATCTTTATATCACAAATGCCAAGCAAGTAATGTCAGACACCAGTAGGCTTTCCACATCTATTTGCTGAATGAACAGAAGTCACTATTTACCAGAGGGTGCTACACATAGAAATAAAATTTTACTTCAAATTCAGCTTTCAAAGGAAGTACATGTGAAACTCTCCTCAACACCCTTAAGACCTCTCCTATAACTAATTGTTTATAAGCAGGAAGGAAGCCAAAGACTTCAATGATAAACTATAAGCTGGAATATAAAATGTGAAAAGATATATTCAGAGAAGTAGAGCCATTGCTTGAAGTGTAAACACAGGAGACAGAATCTTAGGCTGCATTCAATCCTAAAACTGCTACTGTCGCAGCTTCACTGCCCCACATGGTAGTCACTAAGTCATATGTGACTATTAATTATTTAATATTTTAATTAATTTAAAATTCAGTTTCTTGGTCATACTGACCATATTCAATGCTCAACAGACACATGTGGCTAGCAGCTATGGTACTGGACAGTGAAGACACACAGCATAGCCATAATCACAGAATGTCTACTGAACAGTTCTACTCTAATTCTCCCATGACTGGAAGACACAGGATTCTTATTCAGTGTTCTGGTTCTTTCCATGCTACTAGGATCTGCCAAAGAAGACGTAAGCACAATTACTTTTCCCTATTTTTTTTTTGAGTTGGAATCTCATTCAGTCACCCAGACTAGAGTGCACTCACGGACAACCCAGCATCAACCTGCTGGGTTCCAGCGATCCTTCCACCTCAGTTTTCCAAGTAGCCAGAACTACAGGCACATGCTACCATGCCTGACTAATTTTTTTGATTTATTGTAGAGAAGAAGACTCACCAAGTTGCTGGGGCTGGTCTCAAACCCGCAGACTCAGGCAATCCACTCAACTCAGCCTGCCAAAGTGCTGGAATTACAGGTTGAGTCACCGAGTCTGGTCACTTTTCCTTTATTTTTTGGAGTTGGAACCTCACTGTCGCCCACACTGGAGTGCAATGGCACTGGCACGCTCATGGACATCACAGCCTTGACCTGCTAGTCTCAGGCAATCTTTCTGCCTCAGTCTTCCAAGTAGCTGGCACCACAGGTATGCACCACCACACTTGGGTAATTTTTTATTTATTGTAGAGATTAAGTCTCACCAAGTTGCCTGGGTTGGTCTTGAACCTCTAGGCTCAGGCAATCCTCTCGCCTTTGCCTCTCAAAACGTGGGATTATAGGCATGAGAGCCACCACATTTGGCCACTTTTTTTTTTTTTTTGAGTTGGAGTCTCACTCTGTCACCCAGACTGGCATGCAGTGGCTGCTCCTGGCCACTGCAGCCTCGACCTGCTGGGCTCCGGTGATTCTTCCGCCTCAACCTTCCAAGTAGCTAGAACTACAGGTGCATGCTACCATGCCCAGCTGGAGTCTCACTCTGTAGCCCAGGCTGGAATGCAGTGGCTCGCTGACACACCACTGCCTCGACCTGCTGGGCTCAGGTGATCCATCTGCCTCAGTCTTCCAAGTAGCTGGAACTACAGACACACGTCACTGCACCCAGTTAATTTTTAAATTTATTGTAGAGATGAGGACTCACCAAGTTGCCCAGGCTGGTCTCGAACTCCTGAGCTCAGGTAATCCTCTCGCCTTGGCCTCCCCAAGTGCTGGGATTACAGGCTTGAGCCACTGTGCCCGGCCTTTTTCTTGAGTTGTAGTCTCACTTCACCGCCCAGACTAGAGTGCAGTGACACCCCAGCATCAACCTGCTGGGCTCCAGGCATCTCCAGTGATCCTTCCACCTCAGTCTTCCAAGTAACCAGAACTACAGGCGTGCGCTACCATGCCTGGCTAATTTTTTTTTCTCCCATTCACCCCTAATTTTTTAAAATTTATTGTAGAGATGAGGTCTTGCCAAGTTGCCTGGGCTGGTGTCAAACCCAGAGGCTCAGGCAATCCACTCGCCTGGGTCTCCCAAAGTGCTAGGATTACAGGTTGAGCCGCCAAGCCTGGCCCACAATTTCATGCTATAGATTTTTCTAGAAAATGTTTACCACAAACACCAGATCTTTTTTTTTTTGAGTTGGAGTCTCACTCTGTCACCCAGACTGAAGTGCAGTGGCCGCTCCCGGCCACCGCTGCCTCGACCTACTGGGCTCCGGCAATTCTTCCGCCTCAGCCTTCCAAGTAGCTGGAACTACAGGCATGTGCTACCACACCCGGCTAATTTTTTTTTTTTTTATTTATTGTAGAGATGAGGGTTCAAGCAATTCACTCACCTCAGCCTCCTAAGGCGTGGGATTACAGGCTGAGCCACCGAGCCTTGCAACACCAGATCTTTTAGTGATAAGTTCTGGTAAGCACTCCCATATGTCTCTCACACCTCCTCCCTAGTCAATCACTCTTCCACACTCAAATGCAGTGTAATGGTGATCCCCTCTTTGACAGACTCAATTTTTCTTTTCTTTTTTTTTTTTAGGAGAAATGCCACTGGTTTCATTCTTTTAAGGCCCCTTTTCTCAATTTTTATTGCCCTTGAACCTGACCAGTCTCACACAATGATCTTCTATGGATCGTTCCTTGCTCTAGGTGCTGGAGTACAGTCTTATCTGGAAACACTCTTAGGGGAAACAATGTAATGTAATTAAGTGCTCTATCAAAAGCTTATCCTCTTTGATATGATTAGGACTTTAGAGAAGGTGACATCTAACCTGAACCTTGAAGAAGGAGGACAAGTTACCTGGGAAGAGTGGGAAAGAGTGGTGAAGATGGCTCAGAAATACTTTCTTTCATCTTTTTTTTTTTTTGAGTTGGAGTCTCACTCTGTTGCCCCGACTGGAGTGCAGTGGCTGCTCCCGGCCACCGCAGCCTCGACCTGCTGGGCTCCGGTGAGCCTTTGACCTCAAGTTTCCAAGCAGCTGGAACTACAGGTGCGCGCTACCACACCTGGCTAATTTTTTGATTTATTGTACAGAGGAGGTCTCACCAAGTTGCCCAGGCGGGCCTCGAACCCGGGGGCTCAGGCAATCCACTCACCTCAGCCTCCCAAGGCGTGGGATTACAGGCTGAGCCACCGAGCCCGGCTAGGAATACTTTCTAAGGTTAGGGAACAGCCTGAGCAAATAACCCCAATGACCTTAAATGCCAGAATTTAGAGGTCAGCCAGGGCAAAACACCAAGACCCTGTCTCTACGAAAAATGAAAAAATTAGCCAGCGTGGTAGGGCATGCCTATAATTCCAGCTAGTTTGGAGACTGAAGTGAAAGAAATGTCAAGCTCAGGAGGTTGAGGCTATGGTGAACCGTGAGGGTGCCACTGCACTCCAACCAGGGTGATAGAGTAAACAGCTCTTCAGAACTCGACTCAAAAAGAAAAAAGAATTTAGAGAGGAGACTTTCAAAACTGAGGCTGAGCCGGGAGTGGTAGCTCTTATACCTGTAATCTCAGAACTTTGGGAGGCAGAGGCAAGAGGACTGCCTGAGCTCAGGAGTTCAAGACCAGCCTGGACATCCTGACAAGACCTTGTCTCTACAATAAATCAAAAAGTTAGTTGGGCAGGTGGTGCACACTTGTAGTCCCAGCTACTCAGAAGGCTGAGGTAAAAGGATCGCCTGAGCCCAGCAGATTGAGGCTGTGGGAGCCGTGATCATACTACTGCATTCCAGACCCCAGAATCAAAAATGGAAAAAGAATTTCTCAAATTTCTTGGCTAGGTGCAGTGGCTCACACCTGTAATCCCAGCACCTACAGAATCTGAGGCAAGAGAACTGCTTGAGTCTAGGAGTTAGAGATCAACCTGGGCAACACAGCAAGACTTGTCTCAATAACAACAACAACAAAAAAATTATCCAGCCATGGTGATACATGACTATAGTTCCAGCTACTCAGGAGATTGGTATGGAAAGATCGCTTTGACCCAAGAGGTAGAGGCTGCAGTGAGTCGTGACTGTGCCACAGCACTCCAGCCTCAGTGACACTGAGACCACAATTAAAAAAAAAAAAAGTACGGGCATAGTGGTTCACACCTGTAATCCAAGCACTTTGAGAGGCAGAGGTAAAAAGATTGCCTGAGTCCACAGGTTCAGGACCAGCCTGGGCAACATGGCGAGACCTCACCTCTACAATAAATCAAAAAATTAGCTGGGTGTGGTAGTACAGGCCTGTAATTCTAGCTACTTCAAAGGTTGAGGTGGAAGGATCGCCTGAGCCCAGCAGGTTGAGGCTGCAGTGGCCATGAGCATACCACTGCACTACAGCGTGGACGACAGAGTGAGACAACAAACCAAAAAAAAAAAACATGCTATTTGAAGAAGTCAGAAAATAAATGTTACAACATGAATGAACCTTGAAGATGTAACTGAAAGAAGACAGTCATAAAAGATAAAATATATGACTACATTTATATAAAATGTCTGAGTTCATGCTGGACACAGTGGCTCACACTAGTAATCCCAACATTTTGGGAGGCCACAGCCAAGAGGATTGTCTGAATCGAGGGGTTTGAGACTAGCCTGGGCAACTTGGTGAGATCTCATCTCTACAATAAATCAAAAATTAGCCAGGTATGTTGGCACATGCCTATAGTTACAGTTACTTGGAAAGCTTGGAAAGCTGTCGCGGAAGGATTGACTGAGCCCAGTAAGTCGAGGTTGCAGTGGCCATGAGTATGCCACTGCACTCCAGCCTGGGTGACGGAGTGTGAGACTCTGACTAAAAAAAAAAAAAAAAAAAATTTCAGTCAATCTACCTTTCTTAATTAAAAAAAAATTTTTGAGCTGGGCTCGGCGGCTGAGCCCATAATCCCGCGCCTTTGGGAGGCTGAGGTGAGTGGATTGCCTGAGCCTGCCTGGGCAACTTGGCGAGACCTCATCTCTACAA
>NW_007250724.1:14138-17446 GCF_000164805.1 Carlito syrichta
TCCAGCTTGGAAGGCTGAGGCAGAAGGATTGCCGGAGCCCAGCAGGTCAAGGTTGCGGTGGCCGGGAGCGGCCACTGCACTCCAGTCTGGGCAACAAAGTGAGACTCCAACTCAAAGAAAAAAAAATTTGGCCGGGCTCAGTGGCTCAGCCTGTAATCCCAGCACTTTGGGAGACTGAGGCGAGAGGATTGCCTGAGCCCACAGGTTTGAGACCCGCCCGGCAACTTGGCAAGACCTCATCTCTACAATAAATCAAAAACTAGCCAGGCGTGGCAGCGCGTGCCTGTAGTTCCGGCTACTTGGAAGGCTGAGGCGGAAGGATCGTCGGAGCCCAGCAGGTTGAGACTGCAGTGGCCGGGAGCAGCCACTGCACTCCAGTCTGGGCAACGGAGTGAGACTCTAATTCAAAAAAAAAAAAAAAAAATCAATTTGGGCTGGACACAGTGGCTGATGCCTGTAACCTCAGCACTTTGGGAGGCTGAGGTGGGAGAACTGCTTGAGCTCAGGAGTTTGACACCAGCTCGGACAACATAGCAAAATCTCGTCTCTACAAAAATAAATTTTTTTTAAATGACCAGGCATGGTGGAACATGCCTGTAGCCCCAGCTACTTGGGAAGCTGAGGTGGAAGGATTGCCTGAATCCCATGTGTTGAGGCTGCGGTGGATCGTGAGTGTGCCATTGTACTGCAACCTGAGCAACAGAGAACCCGACTCAAAAAAAAAAAGATAAATTGCTGGGCTTGGTGGCTCATGCCTGTAATCCCAGCACTTCGGGAGGCAGAGGTGAGAGGATTGCCTGAGTCCAGGGGTTCCAGACCAGCCTGGGAAACTTGGCAAGATCTTGTCCTTACAATAAATTTAAAAATTAGCCAGGTGTGGTGGGATGCACCTGTAGTTCCAGTTACTTGGAAGGCTGAGGCAGAAAGATCGCCTGAGCCCAGCAGGTCGAGGCTGCAATGGCTGTGAACGCGCTACTAACTCCATCCTGGGCAACAGAGTGAGATTTTGACTCAGAAAAAAGAAAAAGACAAAATTTAAAATGTATTGACTTGGAAAGATATACATAGCATATTAGATAAATGAAGAAGGCCAGGCGTGGTGGATCAGGTCTATAATCCCAGCACTTTGGGAAGCCAAGGTGAGAAGATTGCCTGAGTCCAGGGGTTTGAGACCAGCTTGGGCAACTTGGCAAGACCTCATCTCTACAATAAATCACATGTCTGTAGTTCCAGCTACTTGGAAGGTTGAGGTGTAAGGATCGCCTGAGACCAGCAGGTAGAGGTTGCAGTGACTGTGAGTGTGCCACTGCACTCCAGCCTGGGCAACAATGAAACTCTGACTCAA
Organism: Carlito syrichta; assembly: GCF_000164805.1. Lineage (NCBI taxonomy): Eukaryota > Metazoa > Chordata > Mammalia > Primates > Tarsiidae > Carlito > Carlito syrichta. The sequence goes on from NW_007250724.1 coordinate 15,484, forward strand.
AAAAAAAAAAAAAGTACATTTTAAATGACTGAATTGAGAATAGAGCTAGGTTTCCTAAATTAATGGATAAAAATGTGTGGTATATGAAAGAGTTAATTTTCTAATTTTCTGAAACTCTCAAAAGCTCAAATTACTAAGATTAGACACTAGCCTTCAAATTTACTTCCTCTAAGTTACTTCCTGTCTTTTCTGAGTCGGCAGGAAGTCTCATTATTCAAGTAGGAAGTTACTTCTTTCCAAATAAGACTTTCAAGTAACAGCCCACAGTATATAAAACTCCATAGTCCCTAAATTTATATATTAAACAAAAGGGGGAGGACTGAGCATCTATCTATCCTATCACCTTAGAAAGGACAAAAAGCCAGCCAGGCCCAGTGGCTCAGCCTGTAATCCTAGCACTTTGGGAGGTTGAAGTGAGAGGATTGCCTGAGCCCACGGGTTCAAGACCCACCAGAACAACTTGGCAAGACCTCGTCTCTACAATAAATCAAAAATTAGCCAGGCACGGTAGCACGTGCCTGTAGTTCCAGCTACTTGGAAGGCCGAGGCAGGATTGCCTGAGCCCAGCAGGTCGAGGCTGCAATAGCTGGGAGTGTATCACTGCACTCCAGCCTGGGTGAGTGAGATTCCAACTCAAAAAGTAAAAAGAAAGAAAGGACAAAAAGCCTTGAGAAGACTAACCCTTAAAATATTCTAAAGAGCAGTCTACCATGATAAAAATATTCAGTCGGGAGTGGTGGCTCACGCCTATAATCCCAGCACTTTGGGAGACCAAGGTGGGAGGATTACATGAGCTCACTGGTTGGAGACCAGCCTGGGCAACTTGGCAAGACTTTATCTCTACAATAAATCAAAAAATTAGCCAGGCGCAGTGGCGCGGGTCTTCAGCTCCAGCTACTTGGAAGGCTGAAGCAGATGGACTGCCTGAGCCCAGCAGGTCAACGCTGCGGTAGCCATTAGTGTGCCACTACACTCCAGCCTGGGCAACAGAGTGAGACTCCAACTCAAGAAAAGAAAAAAGAAAATAATCATTATGGAGGATCAAAAGTAATTTATTAACATCTGAAGTACTGAAGACAGCAAATAATTCGTTTTTTCCGTAAATGAGAATAGATGCAAGGTTTCCTGAATATAGTGGTTGTTTTCCTAAAATGAAACTGTTCCCAATCAAATAGTTTTTTTTCCCCCTGTAGCACTTCCTGTAGTATTCCTTTCTTAGATTATAGGTAAGTGTATCTGAGCAGAAAAAACCTGGAAACTGTATCAGAATCTTACCATTACTGTATCTTACCTTGTAATCACAATTTACTGTGGTTGATGAAGGTGTAATCACAAATACTCCAGCCCCTACCCCATACACAAACCCTTGAAGGAGCCAGCTGACATGTTCTAAAAGAGTTCCAAGTGATTCTGATCCAACTCCCAACCCAAAACACTATCACCAACCTTATTCAAACCAAATGTTTCATTTGGGTCTCAAAATCTGAGTCCCACATTGGACATATGTCTCATGAGCATACAGCATCTACCTTGGGAAACTATTCAATAAAATCAGAACTACTCATTACATAGACAAGTCCCAAGTAGACCAGTCAAAGTAAAAGGGTCTACTATAAACTAATTTTAGTTATATGTGGCAAGAATAGAAAGCAGGCAGTTTACAATCACGGTTAACCAGTCACACTACCTAAGAGTGAATCCCCAGCTGGGTGTGGTGGCTCACATCTATAATCCCAGCACTTTGGGAGGCGGAGATGAGAGGTCTGCCTGAGACCATGGGTTCGAGACCAGTCTGGGCAAATTGGCGAGATCTCATCTCTACGATAAATCAAAAATATTAGTTGGGCGTGGTGGTGCCCACCTGTAATTCCAGTTACTAGCCGGGCTCAGTGGCTCAGCCTGTAATCCCGTGCTTTTGGGAGGCTGAGGTGAGTGGATTGCCTGAGCCCACGGGTTCAAGACC
>NW_007250724.1:17466-32356 GCF_000164805.1 Carlito syrichta
GCCACTGCACTCCAGTCTGGGCGACAGAGTGAGACTCCAACTCAAAAAAAAAAAAATCTCCTGCAGGGCTCGGTGGCTCAGCCTGTAATCCCAGCACTTTGGGAGGCCGAGGTGAGTAGAATGCCTGAGCCCGCGGGTCTCCCGCCTGGGCAACTTGGCGAGACCTCATCACTACAATAAATCAAAAAATTAGCCGGGTGTGTTAGCATGCACCTATAGTTCCAGCTACTTGGAAGGCTGAGGCAGAAGGATGGCCAGAGCCCAGCAGGTTGAGGCTGTGGTGGTGGCTGGGAGCAGCCACTGCACTCCAGTCTGGGCGACAGAGTGAGACTCCAACTCAAAAAAAAAAAAAGAAAATCTCCCACCGACCAGATCCACAATTGATCTAAAAGCGTTGGGGTCAGATATTTCTAAATTCGGAATTTTTTAGATTTTGAAAAGATAATATGGTGTAAATACCAGATATGTAATAACATAACCAATGGGTTAATAGCTCTTCAGTAATAGAATTAACAACCTCTTATCAATTCAGGTCAGATTTTTCTAGAAAATGAGTGTACATTTTTCAGAACTCTCTGAATTGCAGTTATGTAACTCCTTCACCCAATGCCAATGTTTTAATCACACACAATCACATCTCTCTTAATACTTTAATACCCTTGCCAGTGCTCCCAATTCTGATTTTTCTATGACTGGTATCCACGCTGTTAGAGAAGGAGACTGAGCCCCTTCTGATATTTCTAATAGAAAACTAAAATAAAACAGGCTTTAAAATTAGAGAGATGTGCTGAAGGTTGGGTGTGGTCTATGTTTAAGTACAGGGTTGACAATCATTTGAATTCTACAACCTAAATTAGCAGAATATTTTCAATAACTTGTTTAGGAACTATACATTTCACAATACTTTCTTATCTTCCCAATAAATCTGCCTCTGTGCACAATTTTTAGCTTACGTTTGGAATATAATAAGTCACAAAAGACGTTTGAGATGGTACTACCAATTATAATGAATTCAACAAAAAGATTAGTAGCCAAACAATCAATACAAGTAGGCACAAAACAGCTTTCCAGTCAAGAAATAGAAGTAGAAATAATTCAACTGTTAACTATGCTGCTTTTGCCAGATCAAGATCTTTACAATATTTTGTAAAGATAATGAATAGATTTCCATTTAGATAAAATAATTATGGCTTTAAAAATAACTAATTCAGTTGGGTTCAGTAGCTCATCCTGTAATGTCGCGCTTTGGGAGGCTGAAGTGAGTGAATTGCCTGAGCCCGCAGGTTCGAGAACCCGCCTGGGCAACTTGGCAAGACCTCATCTCTACAATAAGTCAAAAATCAGGCGAGCGTGGTAGCGCGCGCCTGTAGTTCCAGCTATTTGGAAGGCTGAGGTGGAAGAATCGCTGGAGCCCAGAGGGTCGAGGCTGCGGTGGCTGGGAGCAGCCACTGCACTCCCATCTGGGGGAAGGAGTGAAACTCCAACTCAAAAAAAAAAAAAAAAAAAAAAAAAATTCTACAAAAGACCAATTATGCAAAAGCCAGCAGTGATCATAGCAAACTTTTTACTATTTCTCAATCACCCAAGAAATAAAATTTACACAACACAGCACTGGGCACAACTTAATTTTCACTTTTTTACTGGTTTTATTCATTCAGACACATAAAATGCTAAATACTTCAACACCAAATAGGAAATGCAAAAAATACTCTCACTTTTCTGGGGTTTGATAATAACTCAGAATTACAAAATACAACATTTAAAAAGAAAAATAGTCGGGCTCGGTGGCACAGCCTGTAATCCCGCGTCTTTGGGAGGCTGAGGTGAGTGGAATGCCTGAGCCCGCGGGTTCGAGACCTGCCTGGGCAGGCGAGACCTCATCTCTACAATAAATAAAAAAAAAATTAGCCAGGCGTGGTAGCGCGCGCCTGTAATTCCGGCTACTTGGAAGGCTGAGGCAGAAGGATCACCGGAGCCCAGTAGGTCGAGGCTGCGGTGGCTGGGAGCGGCCACTGCACTCCAGTCTGGGCGACAGAGTGAGACTCCAACTCAAAAAAAAAAAAAAGAAAAAAAGAAATAACTGTAAACACAGAAGACACGACAGATTAGAGATTACCGAGTTTGTGCCCAGCACAGTGTGGCTCATGCCTATATTCCCAGCACTTTGGGAGGCTCAGGTGAGAGGATTGCGTGAGTCCATGGGTTACAGACCAGCCCCAGCAACATGGCAAGACCTCCATAAATCAAAAATAAGTGAAAAAATTAGTTGGACACGATGGCGCATGCCTGTGGTTCCAGCTACTTGGAAGGCTGAGGTGGAAGGACTGCCTTGAGCCCAACAGGTCTAGACTGCAGTGGCCGTGAGGGTGCCACTGTACTACAGCCTGGATGACACAGTGAGACTCCTACTCAAAAAGAAAAAAAAAGCAAAAGTTGTCTTGTCTTTGGAAACTTAAACTTGAAAAACTGAGCTTTGTCAATGCTACTGTCTGTCAGGAGTAGCGTCAATGCAAACAGTACAAAAAATATTTTGGTTGAAATCTGGTACAAACTGCCATACTACAGATAATGAAATAACTATAAATCCTAAGAACTAACTTATGAAATTATAAAATTCCTGTAATCTCGTGCCTTGGGAGGCTGAGGTGAGTGGAATGCCTGAGCCCATGGGTTCGAGACCCAACTGGGCAACTTGGCGAGACCTCATCTCTACAATAAATCAAAAAATCAGCCGGGCGTGGTAGCACATGCCTGTAGTTCCGGCTACTCGGAAGGCTGAGGCGGAAGGATCGCCAGAGCCCAGCAGGTTGAGGCTGCGGTGGCCAGGAGCAGCCACTGCGCTCCAGTGTGGGTGACTGAGTGAGACTCCAACTCAAAAAAAAAAAAAAGAAATTATAAAATTCAAAGCATAGTTACCCTTGGCCAAAACAATAAAATTTATCCTAAAACACAGGCTATTAAACCATGATTTTGTCCTTCTTTCCTCTGCCCTGAATGCATTCTACTTACCTTTCTTTTCCCCCTTAAAAAACCTCATACCAGCCAGGTTTGGTGGCTCAGCCTATAATCCCAGCACTTTGGGAGGCCGAGGCAAGTGGATGGCCTGAGTCTGTGGGTTCAAGACCAGCCCGGGCAAGTTAACGAGACCTTGTCTCTACAACAGACACAGTAGCATGCGCCTGTAGTTCCAGCTACTTGGAAGGCTGAGACTGAAGGATCGCCGGAACCCAGCAGGTCAACACTGGGGTGGCTGTGAGTGTGCCACTGCACTCCAGTCTAGGCAACAGAGTGAGACTCCAACTCAAAAAAACAAAAACAAACAAAAACTTCATATCTAAGGCTAAGTCATTTTCTCTCAAGGCCTTCCCTGAGTTCCTGATTTATAACAGTCCCCTGTAGATGCTCTGGCAGCACCTCTCATTTCTCTCTGCCTCACTCATAACGCTCCTAAGTGTCTACCTGCCAAACTTCATTAACAGAAGAATCATATCTATTTTCTTCACCATTTGTCAGACAAGCAAAGGCAAAAGCACAGAATAGGTACTCCAGTAAATTGTTGAAAAAACAAGTTTCGAGGAGCAAAGAAACATTATATAACCAATTTGTGGCATGCAGATTTTAAAAAGAAAATGTTTATAAGACTACATGTGGGCCGGGTGCAGTGGCTCACGCTTATCATCACAGCACTTTGGGAGGCCGAGGTGAGAAGATTGCCTGTGTCCATGGGTTGGAGACCAACCTGGGCAACTTGGCGAGACCTCATCCTACAATAAATCAAAAAATTAGTCAGGCATGGTAGCATGCACCTGTAGATACAGTTACTTGGAAAGCTGAGGTAGAAGGATCACCTGAGCCCAGCAGGTCGAGGCTGTGGTGGCCAGGAGTGGCTACTGCACTCCAGTCTGGGCGACAGAGTGAGACTCCAACTCAAAAAAAAAAAAAAAAAAAAAAAGAAAGAAACTTTTAGTAGTTGAAGAGTTCAATCTCAGTGGTGTAGAGTGGCTGTAATCCCAGCACTTTGGGAAGTGGAGGCAAGAGGGTTACCTGAGCCCAGTGGTTCTAAACCAGCCTGGGCAACTTGGCTAGACCTCATCTCTACAATAAATCAAAAAGCAGCTGGGAATGGTGGCACATGCCTGTAGCTCCAGCTACTTGGAAGGCTGAGGCAGAAGGTTGAGGCTGGGGTGGCAAGAGCATGCCAATGCACTCCAGCCTGGGCGACAGAGTGAGACTCCTACTCAAAAGTAAGTAAATAAATAAAATAAAAATGACTGCAGTAAATTCCAAAAAGAATAAAAAGAAAATAAAGGTCAAAATACAGCCTTTTTCCCCAGACAGTCCTAAAAGGAGCCAAACTAGAAACAAATTTTTTTCAAACAATAAACCTAGCTGAAAGGAAGTGGGAACTTATCATGTTTGCCCCTCCTTCTCCAAACCCTCTGTTTCACTGTTTTTATCCTTCCTTGATGAAAATACATGCACATCTAAAATGAACAGAATACATATTGCTTTATTAAGTCAGAGGAAGAAAATCTCTACATTTAAACTCTTTCAGTGCAACCTAGGTTCAGGTTGAGGCAGAAGGATCGCTTGAGCCCAGCAGATCCAGGCTGCAGTGGCCATGAGCGTGCCCTACAGCCTAGGCAAAAAAGTGAGACTTCGACTCAAAAAAAAAAAAAAAAAAAGAGAAACCTGTCCTGTCAACTCCAAGTCACTCACACCTAGGACTGTCTGTGTCTAGCACGCAGGAAATATCACTAAACATTCAGGAAATGAAGTTGAAAACATAAAGTCATTTATTTTGTTTACAGACTGCCTGGGAAATCCTTTGCAAAAGGACCCAAAATAACATCTTTCCATTTGTCCATAATGAACTTGAGTTTAGTACAGGTTGAGTACTCCTTATCCAAAATGCCTGGGCCCATAATTATTTTGGATTTCAGATTTTGGAATATTTGCATTATACTTACTAGTGCAATATCCCAAATTCAAAAATTCAAAATCTGAAATGCTCAAATGGGCATTTTCTTTCAGTGTCATGTCAGTGCCCAAAAAGGTTAGATTTTGAAGCTTTCTGCATACTTAATATGTACTATTATTATCTGGCCATCTTCGAGATGTTGCCCAAGATAGATGTCAGTTCAAGACCTTTCCTTTCTATAGCAGTAAGGGTCCTTGGGGATCAAGAGCAGCAGGTAAGCAAAGGAGAATGAAGAAAAACCCCATTTATTACCAAGTGAGAATCAATTCAAACTTAAGTTCTTTGGGAAGAGGAAGGCAAGGAATACTTGCTGAGGTAACATAACTTCAAAATTCCTAATAAGAGCACTAAATCACCTACTTTGAAATGTAAATATTCCAAGGTTAACCTTAAAAGGATGCACAAAATCAGGATTTCACATTGTGCAGTCTAATTCCCTAATACACTGCCCCCAAGACAAGGCTTTAAAGAAGAGTAAATCATGAAGCAGCCCTCAATGAGCTGCCAAATGGCCTGTTAATGTGTTTAGGCAATGAAAACATATAGCTAGGCACCCTGCATTCTGGTACATGACATCTCAGGCAGGACGCGGATGCTGTTTCTCTCAGGGTTCCGCAATCAGTTTTTTAAAAAACAAAAATCTAAGCCGGGCTCAGTGGCTCAGCCTGTAATCCCGTGCTTTGGGAGGCTGAGATGAGTGGATTGCCTGAGTTCGCAGGTCCGAGACCCGCCTGGGCAACTTGGTGAGACCTCATCTCTACAATAAATCAAAAATTAGCTGGGTATGGTAGCGCATGCCTATAGTTCCAGTTCCTTGGAAGGATTGTGGGAGCCCAGCAGGTCGAGCCTGCCACTGCACTCCAGTCTGGGCGACACAGTGAGACTCCAACTCAAAATAAAATTAAAAAATAAAAATCTGAATTTGGGGAGGCTGAGGAAAGATTACTTGAGGTCAAGCGTTCAAGACCAGCCTGAGTAACAAAGCAAGTCCCCATCTCCACAAAAAGCAAAAAAAAAATTAGGTGGGCATGTTGGTATGCACCTGTAGTCCCAGTTACTTGGGAGGCTTCAGTGGAGGATTGCCTGAGCTCAGGAATTAGAGGCTGCATTGAGCCAAGATCCATGCCACTGCACTCCAGCCTGGGTGACGGAGCAAAACTGTCTCTTAACAACAACAACAAAAAGGCCAGGCACAGTGACTCACGCCTGTAATCCCAGCACTCTGGGAGGCCAAGGTGAGAGGACTGCCTGAGCCCATGGGTTCAAGACCAGCCTGGGCAACTTGGCAAGACCTCCTCTGTACAATAAATCAAAAAATTAGCCGGGTGGGTGGCGCATGCCTGTTGTTGCACCTACTTGGAAGGCTGAAGCTGAAGGATCGCCTGAGCCCAGCAGGTGGAGGCAGCGGTGGCCATCAGTGTGTCACTGCTCTCCAGCCTGGGTGACAGAGTGAGACTTCGACTCCAGAAAAAAAAAAAAAAGTAGCCAGGCACAGTGGTGCATGTCTGTAGTTCCAGCTACTTGGAAGGCTGAGGCAGAAGATCACCTGGGCCCAGCAGGTTGAGGCTGCAGTGACCATGAGCCGCGAGCGTGCCACTGCACTCCAGTCTGAGAAACAGCGTGAGATTCCAACTCTAATAATAATAATAATAGGCTGGGCTTGGTGGTTCAGCCTATAATCCCAGCACTCTGGGAGGCTGAGGCGAGTGGATTGCCTGCCTGACCCCATGGGTTTAAGACCAGCCCGGGGAACTTGGCGAGAACTCCGTCTCTACAACAACAACAAAAAATTAGCTGGGCATGGTAGCATGCTGTAGTTCTGGCTACTTGGAAGGCCGAGGCGGAAGGATCACCAGAGCCCAGCAGGCTGACGCTGGGGTGGCCATGAGTGTGCCACTGCATCCTAGCCTGGGTAATGGAGTAAGACTCCAACTCAAAAAAAAATAATAATAATTTTAAAAAGACCTGAAGGTTTCACCTAGATCCATTTAAACACAATGAAAACTCTTTAGGTGGGACTTGAACATCTATATTCAAATTATTCATTCTGTTTTCCATGGAGGTGAAATCCACATAATATAAAATCAACCTTTTGAGCGTACGGTGGTATTCAGTACATTCACAATGTTGAACAGCCCCTTCTAACTAGTTCCAAAACATTGTCATCACAATGGAAAACACTATATTCTTAAGCAGTAGTCATCCGTAGTCCCGCCTCTCTCAAATCCTGGCCAAAAATTAAAAAATAGAGAGTGCTCACTTCAGCAGCACATAAACTAAAATTGGAATGATACAAAGATTAGCATGGCCTCTGCATGAGAATGACACGCAAATTCGTGAAGTGTTCTATATTTTTGGAAGGCTGAAGCAGAAGGATCGCCCAGCCCAGCAGGTCGATGCAGGGGTGACCATGAGCATGTCACTGCACTCCAGCCTGGGCGACTAAATGAGACTCCAACTCAAAAAAAAAAAATAAAGACAAGGTTTCACTATTTTACCCAAGCTGGACTTAACATTTGGACTCAAGTGCTCCTCCTGCCTCAATCTCCCAAGTAGCTGGGACTACAGGGATGCATCACTGTGCCTGGCTAAGAAAAATTTATGTATCTTTATTATAAAGCTTATTGTAGGATTTTACTTTTACCAAGGAGTCAGAGGAGGAAACTGCTTGAGCCTAGGAATTCGAGACCAGCTTAGGCAACATAGCAAGACTTCATCTTTATAAAAATAAAAATATTAGTGGGACATGTTGGTGCATGACAATTGCCTGGAAGCCTGAAGTGGAAGGATCACCTGATCCTGAAGTTGAACCGTGGTGAGCCATGATCATGACATTGCACTTTAGCCTGGAAACAGAGTGAAATCCCCAACTCTAAATAAATAAATAAATAAATAAAAATTAAATTAAGTAAAGAGCTTCCTTCTGAATAGCTGAAAGGTTAAAAGAGATTTCACCCAGAAAGGAACTTTTACACACACACACACACACACACACACACACACACACAAAGGCCAAGTGTGGTGGCTCACACCTGTAATCCCAGCACTTTGGAAGGCAGTGGCAAGAAGATCGTCTGTGCTCAGGGGTTCAAGACCAGCCTGGGCAACACCTTGTCTCTACAATATATCAAAAAATTAGCCAGGCATGGTGGTGTGTGCCTGTAGTTCCAGCTACTTGGAAGGTTGAGGTAGAAGGATCACCTGAGCCAGCAGGTTGAGGCTGCCTAGGCAACAGAGTGAGACACCTACTCCAACAAAGAAAAGAAAAAAGGAATAATTAGCCTGAAAGATAAACTGTATAGCTCGTACATTATGAAATAAATGCCCTTGACTTCATGACTGAAGATTCTTCACCAAATACATAGTTCACCAAATATACACAGCACTATTGACATAAAGTTCAAAAACTTTAGTTATAAAAAGGTAGCTGCAACAGGTAACAATGGGGGGAAAAATCTCTATCTCACCATCTACTCTTCTTCATTTCCTGCAGAAAATATGAAGCCAAGATACTTTTGTTATCAATTAAATTTACAAATTTCTACCTAGCTAAACATGGTGGTGCTTATCTGTAGTCCTAGACACCAAAGAGGCTGAGAAAGGAGGATCTCTTGAGCTCAGGAGTTTGAGGTTACAGTGAGCTATGATCACCTAACTCTACTTCACCCTAGGGGACACAGTGAGACTCTAAAAATAATAAGCTGGGTGTGGTACCGCATGCCTGTAATCTCAGCACTTTGAGAGGCTGAGGTGAGAGGACTGCCTGATCTCGGAAGTTTCCGGAGCCAGGGAGTTCTAGACTAGCCTGGAAACCATGGTGAAACTTTGTCGCTACGATAAATAAATTTATTCATTTATTTATTTATTTATTTATTTATTTATTGAATTGGAGTCTCACTCTATCGTCCAGACTGGAGTGCAGTGGCCGCTCCCAGCCACTGCAGCCTCGCCTGCTGGGCGCCGGCAATCCTTCCGCCTCAGCCTTCCAAGTAGCTGGAACTACAGGCGCGTGCTACCACGCCCGGCTAATTTTTTTTGATTTTATGGTAGAGATGAGGTCTTGCCAAGTTGCCCAGGCGGGTCTCAAACCCGTGGGCTCAGGCAATCCACTCACCTCAGCCTCCCAAAGGCGCGGGATTACAGGCTGAGCCACCGAGCCCGCTCACTACAATAAATTTAAAAATTAGTCAGGTGTGGTGACACGCGCATGTAGTCCCAGCTACTTGTAGTCCCAGCTACTCGTAAGACTGAGGAAGGATCACCTGAGTTGGGTAAGTTGAGGCTGCAGTAGCCATGATCATGCCGCTGCACTCCAGCCTGGGTGACAGAATAAGATTGTTTTAATAATAAATTAAAAAAAAAAAACCTACCTGGCACAGTGGCTCATGCCTGTAATCCCAGCACTTTGGGAGACAGAGAGGAGAGAATTACCTGAGCCCAACGGTTCGAGACCAGTCTGGGCAACATGGCAAGACCTCAACTCTACAATAAAAAAAAAATTAGCCGGGCATGGTGGTGCATGCCTGTGGTTCCAGCTACTTGGAAGGCTGAGGTGGAAGGATCACTTGAGCCTAGCAGGTGGAAGCTGCAGTGGCCAAGAGAGTGCTACTGCACCCCAGCCTGGGCAACAGAGTAAGGCTCTGAATCAAACAAACAAACAAAAAACCCTTCTAGAGCCAAGTAGTCCCAGCTACTCAAGAGCTGAGGTGGGAAGAACATTTGAACTGAGGAGCACAAGACTGCAATGTACCATGACCGGGCCTATGAATAGTCAATATACTCCAACCTGGACAACACAGGCAGACTCCTCTCTAATAATTAACAAAAATACTAAACAAAAAATACATCAGAGGCCAGGCTCAGTAGCTCAGCCTGTAATCCCAGCACTTTGGGAGTCCACAGGTTCAATATCAGCCTGGGCAACTTGGAGAGACCGCATCTCTACAATAAATAAATTTTAAAAAAGAAAGAAAGAAAGAAAGAAAATAGACGGGCGTGGTAGCGCACACCAGTAGTTCCGGCTACTTGGAAGGCTGAGATAGAAGGACTGCCAGAGCCCAACAGGTCGAGGCTGGAGTAGCTGTGAGCGTGCTACTGCACTCCAGCTTGGGTGACAAAGTGAGACTCTAACTCAAAACAAAACAAAACAAAACAAAAAAAAACTACATTTGGGGCCGGGCACAGTGGCTCATGCCTATAATCCCAGCACTTTGGGAGGCTGAGGTGAGAGGATTACCTGATCCCACAGATTCGAGACCAGCCTGGGCAACTTGGTAAAACCTCATCTCTACAATAAATCAAAAAAATTAGCCAGGCATGCTAGCGTGTGCCTGTAGTTCCAGCTACTTGGAAGGCTGAGGAGGAAGAATCACTAGAGCCCAACAGGTAGAGGTTGTGGTGGCCGTGAGCAGCATGCCATTGCACTCCAGCCTGGGCGAAAGAGTGAGACTCCAACTCGAAAGAAAGAAAGAAAAAAAAAACTCACCAGGCATGATGGTTCACACCTGTAATCCCAGCATTTAGGAGGTTGAGGTGAGAGGATTGCTTGAGCCTTGGAGTTCAAGACCAGCCTAAGCATCATACTGAGACTCCTATCTCTATTTCTTTGTTAAAAATAAGTAAAATAAGCCAGGCTCGGTGGTTTAGCCTGTAATTCCGAACTTTGGGAGGCTGAGGTGAATGGACTGCCTGAGCCCATAGGTTCGAGACCCACCTCGGCAACTTGGCAAGACCTCATCTCTATAAAAAAAAAAGAAAAAAATCAGCCAGGCATAGTAGTGCGTGCCTGTAATTCCAGCTATTTGGAAGGCTGAGGCAGAAGGATTGCCGGAGCCCAGCAGGTCAAGGCTGCAGTGGCTGGGAGCAGCTACCGCACTCCAGTCTGGGTGACAGAGTGAGACTCCAACTCAAAAAATAAATAAATAAATAAATAAAATTAAAAAGCTTCTATTTCCCTTACTTGTAAGCAGTTTAAAATATCTGAACAACCTATGAAAAAGATGTTGTACCTGCCATTATCTTTTTTTTTTTTTGAGTTGGAGTCTCACTCTGTCGCCCAGACTGGAGTGCAGTGGCCACTCCCGGCCACAGCAGCCTCGACCTACTGGGCTCCGGCGATCCTTCCGCATCAGCCTTCCAAGTAGCTGGAATTACAGGCGCTACCACGCCTAGCTAATTTTTGATTTACTGTAGAGATGAGTCTCGCTAAGTTGCCCAGGCGGGCCTCGAACTTGCCGGCTCAGGCAATCCACTCATCTCAGTCTCCCAAAGGCGCGCGGGATTACAGACTGAGCCACCGAGCCCAGTTATACCTGCCATTATCATCGCTCCCTTCCACAAGGCAAGGTAGGCCATGCCTATAATCCCAGGTCTTTGGGAGGTCAAGGTAGGAAGACTGCTTGAACACAGGAGTTCAAGACCAGCCTAGGCAACATAGTAAGACTTTGTTTCTACCAAAAAAAAATCCAGGCATAGTGCCATACAACTGTAGTCCCAGCTACTTCGGAAGCTGAGGCAAAGGATCAACCGAGCACAGGAGGTCAAGGCTGTGGTGAGCAGTGATTGTGCCACTACACTCCAGCCTAGGCAACAGAGTGCTAGCTCCAGAAAAAAAGAAAATTAAGTATGTCAAGTGATGAGTCCATTTCCTTAAAGTTTAAGCGAAAGAGAGGTTTGGAAATACATCTTCATCTAGAAAGAGCATGTCACTTAGAATAGAGAATGGAATTTAGAGGACTACCTCTTTTTTTTTTTTTTTTAGTTGGAGTCTCACTCTGTCACCCAGACTGGAGTGCAGTGGCATGCTCCCGGCCACCACAGCCTCGACCTGCTTGTCTCCAGCGATCCTTCCGCCTCAGACTTCCAAGTAGCTGGAACTACAGGCGTGCGCTTCCACGCCCGGCTAATTTTTTATTTATTGTGGAAATGAGGTCTCACCAAGTTGCCCAGGCGGGTTTCGAACTCGTGGGCTCAGGCAATCCACTCACCTCAGCCTCCCAAGGCATGGGATTACAGGCTGAGCCATCGAGCCCGGCTTTTTTTTTTTTTAAGTTGGAGTGTCATCCTGTCGCCCTGGCTGGAGTGCAGTGGCACACTCACAGACACCACAGCCTCCACCTGCTGGGTTTGGGCGATTCTTCCACTTCAGTCCTCCAAGTAGCTGGAAATACAGGTGCAAGACCAGCTAATTTTTTTGACTTCTTTGTAGAGACGAGGTCTTGCCGAGTTGCCCACTCTGGTCTCCAACCCCTGGGCTCAGGCAATCCTCTCGCCTTGGCTAGAAAACTATTTATGGAAAGGTAGGAAATAAGTGTAGAGAAAAGTTCTGGAAAAAGATAGAGACTCAAGATTGGTGGACAAGAGAATCATTAATAGTGATGTACCCATGTTTCCCTATAATTTACATTAATAACAATCTCTCTTCCATGGGGAAAGGAAACTAGAAAAAAAAACTTCTATTTACAGGCCAGGCATAGTAGCTCACACCTGTAATCCCAGCTGTTTGGGAGGCCACAGTGGGAGGACTGTTTGAGCCCAGGAGTTCGAGACAAGCCTGGTCAACATAATGAGACCTTGTATCTACAAAATAATTAAAAGAAAAAAAAAAAACAGAAATATTTACATACCTTACAGATGCACGGCCTGTGTGTCAGAAGTTATCAAAGTACCTTGAACTTCTCAGAGGAAAGGCTATAAAACATAAAAAAATACCAGGAATTTTAACTATTCACTTTATAAGGGAAAAAACAAAGAATGGCACATAAATGAGCTTGTCTACACTTCCATGCAGTAGGCTCTTCAGTGAAGAATCCAGGAGAGTATAAAATTCTTTTTTTTTTTTTTAAGAAAACAGGATTTATTGAAAGGAAAGAAAGTTCCCACAGTGAGAGGGGACCTAAAGGGGTTGCACAGAATTTAATTTTTAATTGATATATCACAATTTTTTTTTTTTTGAGATGGAGTCTCACTCTGTCGCCCAGGCTGGAGTACAGTAGCACGCTTACAGCCACTGCAGCCTCAACCTACCAGGCTCAGGTGATACTTCCGCCTCAGCTTTCCAAGTAGCTGGAACTACAGGCACATGCCACCACAACTGACTAATTTATTTATTTATTTATTGCAAAGATGAGGTTGCTTAGGCTGGTCTCAAACCCCTGAGCTCAGGCAATTCTCTCGCCTCCGTCTCCCAAAGTGCTGAGATTACAGGCCTGAGCCACTGTGCCCGGCTTAATGTTGTCTTTCTAAAGCAAACAAGTAAAAAAAAAACAAACAAAAAACAAAAAACCGAATGAATCCTATATAAATTAACTGTATCCATTATAAAATTTTTCTTTCTTTTTTTTTTTGAGTTGAAGTCTCACTCTGTCACCCAGACTGGAATGCAGTGGCCACTCCCGGCCACTGCAGCCTTGACCTGCTGGGCTCCGGCGATTCTTCCGTCTCAGCCTTCCAAGTAGCCGGAATTACAGGCATGCGCTATCACGCCCGACTGATTTTTTTTTAATTTATTGTAGAGATGAGGTCTCGCTGCCCAGGCGGGTCTCGAACCCGCAAGCTCAGGCAATCCACTAACCTCAGCCTCCCAAAGGCACGGGATTACAAACTGAGCCACCGAACCTGGTTCATTATAAAATTTTTCAAACATGTAGCAAAGTTAAAAGAATTTTACAGTGTACACTAGTATACCTACAATCTAGACCACAGTGAACATTTTTTTTTTTTTCTTTTGAGTTGGAATGTCACTCTGTCATCCAGGCTGGAGTGCAGTGGCACACTCATGGTCACTGCAGCCTAGACCAGCTAGGCTCAGGTGATCCTTCTACCTCAGCCTCCAAAGTAGTTGTAACTACAAGCATGTGCCACTACGCCCAGCTAATTTTTTGATTTATTGTAGACATAAGGTCTCGCCAAGTTGCCCAGACTGGTCTGGAACCCGTGGGCTCAGGCAATACCCCCAACCTCTGCCTCCCAAAGCACTGGGATTACAGGACGTGAGCCACTGAACCCAGTTACATTTCCTTTTCAATATGAGCATTACAGATAAATTATAGGCTGAAAAGGACCTGTCAGAAAACCAATGAATTCAAATAAAACAATTTGAAGTCATTAAGTCAAGGAAATTGATAATATTAGGAAATCATTTTGGTATTTGTCAGAAATTATCAATATTAGTTTGCTATTTAAAGTCAGAATGAGGCCGGGTGTGGTGGCTCACACCTGTAATTCCAGTACTTTTGGAGGCCAGGGTGAGAAGATTACTTAAGGTCAAGATTTTTGATTCAGCAGGGGCAAGAGGACATCCAGTCTCAACAGAAAACAAACAAACAAAAAAAGTAGCCTAGCACAATGGCATAAGTCTGTAGTTCCAGCTACTACAGAGGTTAAGGCAGGAGTATTACTTAAGCTCAGAAGTTGGAGGTTACTAGTCTGGCGGTGGCTCCCGCCTATAATCCCATCACTTTGGGAGGTATAAGCAAGAGGATTGCCTGAGTCTAGGGGTTCGAGACCAGCCTGGGCAACTTGGAGAGACCTCCATGGCTCTATAATAAATCAAGAAAGATGAGCCGGGTGTGAACTTATAGTCCAGATACTTGGAAGAATCGCCTGGGCCCAGCAAGTCAAGGCTGCAGTAGCCGTGAGTGTGCCATTGTATTCTAGCCTGGGCAAGAGTGAGGATCCGACTCAAAAAAAAAAAAAGGAGTTAGAGGCTATGATTGAGCCATTGCATTCCAGAATGGGTGAGAAAGACTTGGTCTCAAAAAATTAAATGAAATACAAAAAATTTGTAAAAAGAGAACAGACTCAGATCTACTTCTACTCACAGAAAGTCATTCTAGTTTTGCTTTTTATTTTTATTTTTGAGTTGGAGTTTCACTCTGTCGCCCAGACTGGAATGCAGTGGCCGCTCCC
>NW_007250724.1:32580-56548 GCF_000164805.1 Carlito syrichta
GATGAGGTCTCACCAAGTTGCCCAGGCGGGTCTCAAACCCCGCGGGCTCAGGCAATCCACTCACCTCGGCCTCCCAAAGTGCAGGATTACAGGCTGAGCCACCGAGCCCGGTCATTGTTTTTGTTTTTTAATATCAGATTACATCATTCCTCTACTAAAAAAACTAAACATCTGGCCACCTATAATCCCAGCACTTTAGGAGGTGGAGGCGAGAAGACTGTCTGAGCCTAGGGGTTCAAGACCAGCCTGGGCAACTTGGCAAGACCTTATCTCTACAATAAATCAAAAAATCAGCTTGGTGTGACAGCACACATCTGTAGTTCCAGCTACTTGGAAGGCTGAGGCAGAAGAATTGCCTGACGGAAGGATCACCTGAGCCCAGCAGATGGAGGCTGTGATGGCCGTGAGTAGTGTGCCACTGCACACCATACTGTGGTACAAAGTGAGACCAAAAAAAAAAAATGGCCAGGACCAGTGACTCCAGCTGTAATCCCAGCACTTTGGGAGGACAAAGTGAGAGAATTACCTGAGCCCACGGGTTTGAGGCCTGCCCGAGCAACTTGGAGAGACCTCTTCTCTACAATAAATTTAAAAAAATTAGCCAAGTGTGGTAGCACATGCATGTAGTTATGGCTACTTGGAAGGCTGAGGTGGAAGAATCACCGGAGCCCAGCAGATTGATGCTAGGGTGGCCTTGAGTGTGCCACTGCACTCCAGCCTGGGTGACAGAGTGAGATTCCAACTCAAAAAAAAAAAAAAGATTGCCTGAGTGCAGCAGGTGAAGGCTGTGGAGGCCATAAGTGTGCCATTGTACTCCAGTCTGGGTGACAGACACCAACTCAAAAAAACAAACACACAAAAAGTAAACATCTAATGACTTCTCTTCTCAGAACAAGGCCAAAGAACTTCCATATCTTTTTTTTTTTTTTTTTTGAGGTGGAGTCTTACTCTGTAGCCCAGGTTGGAGTGCAGTGGCACACTCACGGCCACCCCAGCATCAACCTGGTGGGCTCTGGTGATCCTTCCGCCTCGACCTTCCAAGTAGCCAGAACTACAGGTGCATGCTACCACACCCAGCTAATTTTTCTGATTTACTGTAGAGACAAGGTCTCACCATGTTGCCCAGGCTGGTCTTGAATCCGTGGGCTCAGGCAATCCACTAGACTCAGCCTCTCAAAGTGCTAGGATTACAGGCTGAGCCACAAAGCCTGGCCAACTTTTATACCTTAAAGACCCTACATGATCTGGCCTGCCCACCTCTTTAATCTCACTTTACCTTTCACTTTTCCTTTAACTTGACTTCAAAATGTATTTCATTGGCTCCTCATATTCTCCTCTTTAATTCAATTTAAGATACTATCATAAATATACTTAAATATATTTACCAATCCTTTAAAACAAAATCAGGTTGCTGAACATGGCTCACACCTGTAATCACAGCAATTTGAGAGGCGAAGGCAAGAGGACTGCCTGAGCCCCAGAGTTCGGGACCAGCCTGAGCAACAAGGCAAGACCTTGTCTTTACAGTAAATAAAAAAATTAGCTGTGCATGGTGGCACACGCCTGTAGTTCCAGCTATTTGAAAGGATCACCTGAGCCCAGCAGGTTGAGGCTATGGTGGCCGTGACCATGCCCCTGCACTCCAGCCTGGGCAACAGAGTAAGAAGACTGACTTAAAAAAAAAAAAAAAAAAAAAAAAATCAGCCTCAGTTGGCATATACTGCATATTGGTTGCAATTTAACAGTGTATCTCATATTTTGATTGTTAGCTATTAAAAATATATTCAGAATCACTTGAAGGACGTACCAGTAAGCTGAGACCAACACCCAGAATGAGCAGCTTGAATGCCTATCTGATTTTCAGTCACATGACTACCATAATTATGAGCAAAGGAGGCCTTTGCTTAATACTATAGCACCATAGATTTAAAATAAGTCCCTCAAAGGCAACCCCCTTGGGTCCTCTCCCACTGTGGGAGCTTTTCTGTCCTCTCAAGAAATCCTGCTTTAAAAATAAAATAAGTTCCTCAAAATAGAAACACTTGAAATAGTGATTTTACAGTAATTAACAACTCAAACTGTCTTGGAATTTTTAATCTCACAAATACTTAATGAACATGTCCTCAGAGCGCAAAGTATAGTAAAACTCATACTTAACAGTAACAAGTTTAAATGTAGTAAGTGCAAACAAACAGTTCCACTGGACAGGCACATAAAGGGATAAACTAAATGGTAGGGGAGGACAAAATACTTGGGACCTTCTTAAAACTACAAATATAGAGTCAATTTTATAATCCAGTGATTATATACCATTTATCATAATCACTAGTGGCCATAATGCAATTAAACACAAGGTGCTGTTTACAGAAGCCCATCAAGCCCAAATTAGTTCTCTTAAGAGTTGATATATTAGTCTTTCTTCTCACAGTTAACAAATCTCTCAGCTCTCTAGAATAATTAAGACCCAAAGTAGCACTCAAACTCTTCAGTCACAGCTTAGACTCCAACCCCATCCACAAGAAAGACCCCAAGAGTTACCTGTTTTTACTCTCCTAATGACATACGCCCCCACACGTCCAGGACAAACTTTTTTTTTTTTGAGTCAAGAGCCTCACTCTGTCGCCCAGGCTGGAGTGCAGTGGCACGCTCACGGGCACCGCAGCCTCGACCTGATGGGTTTAGGCGACCCTTCTGCCTCAGCCTGCCAAGTAGCTGAAATTACAGGCATACACCACCACAACCAGTTAATTTTTTACTTACTGTGGACATGAGGTCTCACCAATTGCCTAGGCTGGTCTCAAACCCTTGGACTCAGGCAATCCTCTCACCTCAACCTCCCAAAGTGCTGGGATAACAGGCTTGAGCCTCACATCCAGTCAACCAAGATAAACTTTTATGTTTTATTTGAATCAGTCTCACTCTGTCACCCAGGCTGGAGTGCAGTGGCACGCTCACGGCCACCACAGCCTCCACCTGCTGGGCTCAGGTGATCCTTCCACCTCAGCCTTCCAAGTAGCTGAAACCACAGGTGTGTGCCACTACACCCAGGTGATTTTTTTATTTATTGTAGAGACGCGGTCTTGCCATGTTGTTCAGACTGGTCTCGAACCTCTGAGCTCAGGCAATCCTCTTGCCTCTGCCTCCCAAAGTGCTGGGATTATAGGCACGAGCCACCGTGCCCGGTCCAGGATAAACTTTTATTTTTTTTATTTTTTTATTTTTTGAGTTGGAGTCTCACTCAGTCGCCCAGACTGGAGTGCAGTGGCCGCTCCCGGTCACCGCAGCCTCCACCTGCTGGGCTTCGGCGATCCTTCCACCTCAGCCTTCCAAGCAGCTGGAACTACAGGCGCGCGCTACCACGCTCGGCTAATTTTTTTTTATTTATTGTAGAGATGAGGTCTCGCCAAGTTGCCCAGGCAGGTCTCAAACCCGCGGGCTCAGGCAATTCACTCACCTCAGCTTCCCAAAGCATGGGATTACAGACTGAGCCACCAAGGCCAGCCCGACGAGAAACTTTTAAAAGGAGTTAATTGACAGAAAGGAGCCAGGACTATGAAAATACTCCAGTATCATTCACACGTGCACAGGAATTTACCTGATACACGCAGTACCCCAAATCAATACTAAGGGCCCACAGTTGCTTAAATATCTCAGCCCTACCTATATACATTGGCTATGGAGCAGGGAAGTCTCGGCCTCACTCAGGAAGATGCTCCCCAAAGAAGATCCAAACACTTAAAAGCATGACTAGGCCAGTCAGAGACCCTTGTACATTCATCTATCTCCCTCAGTAGACTGCAGGACCATCCAGTTATAGAGGGCAGAGAGCTGTGAAAGCTAACGAGCTGAAATTTGCTAGACAAAATCTTTTGAATTCTCCCAAGCTATTCACAAACAGCAAGGTATAAAAGAACACTGTAATAAGCTGGAAATCTTGAATCTTAGCTGACTCTACAGGCTAACTGTTTGGGAGTACATGGAGAATAGCTTAACAAGGAAAATACTTCTTGTCTGCTCCTGACTAGATATATGATCTTGTGAAATTAAGTCTCTGGGACTCACTTTCCCCACGTGTGAATGGGGTCGGACTACCAGTTCTGAAGATAACTTTTAGGTCTAAAATTCTATGAAGAAACTGGTGAATAACTATACAGTATTCCTACTCTCTTCTTCCCTCCAGCACAGATTTCTACAAGAGAGGGTGTAAGTCTAGTACTAGACTTGACTCAAGTCAAGCTGCATTTTCTATGTTTTATGTCCCCAACAGCCATCAGTGTTCCACAAAAGTAGCTGGAACCAATTAAAACAATTTATCAAAAGAGATCCCTCAATAAGTCATTCTTTACAGTTAAGAACTGGTTTTTTCAGTCCAAACCATGTCACTTGTGTCAACTGCTCAAAAATAGTATCTCCAGCATCTAGTCATGTCTAAGGTGACAACAATCCACACGAAACATTACATATCGGGGGTATGTGACACTAAGTGGCCGAGAAATTCTCACCACATATAATACTTTAAAATATGGGTGTTTTTTTTATATTTTTCCCCTTCAGATTTGGCAGAGAGCACTATAATCTAATTACACATCTGCAAGAAACATTTATTTCAAAAGACTGTCTTAAAGACAAAAATAATCAAACAAGTTCACCAACAGAGGTACAAGTTAAAATTCAGAACTATTAAAAAAAAACACAAGTGGAACCAATCAGGTGAAAAGATTACCAACTGTCCACCATAAACCACTAAACATGGTTTTTGACCAAATCAATTGGATGCAAAGTAGTGCTATCTGATGAAAACGACCCGAATCTGTGGATCAAATCAGTAAGTACAGATGTTCAGGTGATTCCTAGTCAAAATTGTAACTTAGAGTGAGCAAAACTGAAGCTATTTCAATGCAACATCGCTTAAATCATTTATAATTTTTTAACTGGAAAATATCCTTTTTCCCTCGATACTGACAGTCCTAACCCCTAAGCTTTCAACACAATCTTTAACTTGCACAATCTCCAAGAATAATACATTAAAAGAAGAAAATCTATCCAAAGCATAACTGGACTTCAATCCGTTTAAATGGTTATTCACATTTCACATTAAATATAAAAGGCAAAATGGAGTTGTAAAGAGTTTCTTTCCTATTTCAACTCCGACAGCCACGCGCACTTTGCAGCGGCTGGCTACACCGCGCGGTCGCGGGTCCCGGCCCAGAGTCCCCGCCCTGCTCGGCGCAGCCCGGAGAGGAAGCGCCGGGGACCGCGGGCGGGCGGCTTGGGCTCCACCAGGCCCGGCAGGGCGGGGGAAGGGGCACTGGAGGCGACCGGGCGCGCTTCCGGGGACTGCGCGGGCGGGGCCGCCGCCTCGGGGCGCGGGGCCAGGGCCGGGAGTCAGGGTCAGGGGCCAGGGGCGGCCGGCTGGGAGCAGCAGGTGGGGTGCGGCCGCGGCGGGGCGGCTGGCTGGCGGCCGGAAGAGTGCTGAGCGGGCCTGGGGCGCCGCGGCGCCTGGAGGGAACCCTTCTGCTCACCTCAAGCAACGACTTTGAGTCTAGCCTCTTTTCGCCGAAGATCCCTGTTCGCGAGTCGCAAGCTCGGAGATGAAGACTGGTAAGCTGGAGACGAGACAGGGGACTAACGAAAGAACCGACGGAGGACCGCGGGCGGCGGGCGGGGAGCGCGAGCGAGGGCGGGCGGCGGCGGGAGGGCGGAGAGCGACGTGCGCGCCCCCGAGCGCCCAGCGGGCTCGAGCCGGCTTCAGTCGCGGTCCCGCGCACGCGCGCGCACTCTACTCAATCCCGATTGCTCAGGAGTGCGTCCACGCCCTAAAAGCAAGACGCTTAACCAATCGTCGCAGCCGCGTGGGGCATCACGGGAACTCTCGGGCTATAAAAGACCTGGTTGCTATTTTATGCTCCCGGGGTCACTCGTCTTTTAAGCAAGTAGGGTGGGGCTAGGTGCGCGTGCGCCGTTTTAACACTCCACCCCAAACTGCCAACTCTTCAAGCTAGTGAAGTAGGCCCCTCCCTGCCGGGTTTACGCGTGCGCACGAACAGGCTTGACCCCGGAAGACCTCACGCCTGCGTCGTGGGAACTACGGTGACAGTACCCCGGGCGGGGCACGGGCCTGTCATGGCGGAGCCCTGGTCTGGGCAGTCTTTGCAGGCTCTGCCGGCCACGGTACTGGGTGCGCTGGGCGCCCTGGGCAGCGAGTTCTTGCGGGAATGGGAGGCGCAAGACATGCGCGTGACCCTCTTCAAGTTGCTGCTGCTGTGGTTGGTTTTAAGTCTCCTGGGCATCCAGCTTGCCTGGGGGTTCTACGGGAACACGGTGACCGGGTTGTATCACCGCCCAGGTGAGGCTCCCTACGAATCTCTGTGGGCTGCCGCCTCCACCCTTACCGGACTGTACCACTGGGTTCCCCGCGGTCCCCCAAGAACCTCATCACAACTTAACGTTGTACCCTGACTCATGCCACTATACCATTTTACACCAGAATCCCGAGTCCACCCATCCCATTGTAACTGTTCCTTAGAATCGTGACTAGACAATACCACTAGTCTCTTAGGACCCTCACTAGACTCACCACCAAACAGTGCCAATGGCCCTGACCTGGGCTGATGCCTGCTCAGATCCCCGCCCCCAGTCCGCTGCAGCTCTGGATGTGTTCCTGTCTCCAGGTCTGGGCGGTCAGAACGGATCCACACCTGATGGCTCCACGCATTTTCCTTCGTGGTGAGTAAATCTGTCCCTATCCCAACCCTATGTTTGGCAATCCAAGGACATTCCTGTGCCGGTGACAGGGAGGGGAATTCTCAAGATTCAAGTCCATCAGTTTAGTGGCCTTTGCAGCAAACGTCAAGGCTGCACAGCCCATCAGCATGCAGTTTGGCAACCTGTGGGATGGTTGGTGGTATTGTCATAATTCCAGAAAGGTGATCGTACATGGTGGCTCATGCCTGTAATCCCAGCACTTTTAAAGACTGAGGCGGGAGGATTGCTTGAGCCCATCCTAGGCAACATAGTAAAATCTCATCTCTTCAAAAATTAAAAATTAAAAAATTAGCTAGGCATGGTGGCATGTACCTGTGGTCCTAGCTACTCAGGAGGCTAAGGCAGAAGGATCTCTTGAACCCAGAAAGTCAAGGCTGTGGTGAGCTATGATTGTGCCATTGCACTCCAGCCTGGGTGACAGACCATCAGCTAAGAAAGTAAGAACAATTTCAGAGAAATGAAGTGGCAGATCTGTTGGATTCCACTTCCTGCAAGCCTCTCAGATGGGAAGGTAGGAGCCTCTGTCCTCTGCACACAGACTGACCTCATCAGGGTCAGTCTCCTCATCTGTAAAACATGAACTTGCTAATCAGGGCATTCATTCAACTAATCTCTGAACCCCCTACCACATGGCAGGGGCCACACTAGGTCCAAAAGACAAGAACAACCTAGGCCCTGCTCACAGGGTGAGCCAGAGATTTATAAGGAGAGGGCAGCAGTGCAGGGTCAAGGGCAGTCAGAGAAGACTTCTTCTAAGAAAGACATTTAAGCTGAGCTCAAAGGTCTTGGGGTGACAAAGTGTATTAGGCATAGGGAATGGATAGAACAAAGCCAAGGGGCAAGGATAAGGGTGACATATTGGAAGAATAGATAGGACTGTGATGCTAGAGCTTGAACATGAGAACATGTTGGGCCCAGGGGGCCATTGAAGGACTGACTCTAGAAGGCCAAAGGATCTAATATGCCTTTATAACTGCCTGCTTTGTGGCAAGTAAATAAAGGAATCCAACAGTGAGGGCGAGAGGCCAGTTAGAAAGGCTGCTACTGCTGGATGTGGTGGCTCATCCCCATAATCCCAGCACTTTGGGAGGCAGAGGCAAGAGAATTGCCTGAGCCTACAGGTTTGAGACTAGTCTGGGCAACATGGTGAGACCTCCTCTCTGCAATTAAAAAAAAAAATTAGCCAGGTGTGGTAACTCAAGCCTGTAATCCCAGCACTTTGGGAGGTGGAAGCGAGAGGACTGCCTGAGCTCAGGGGTTCAAAACCTGAGCAACATGGTGAGGCCTCATCCCTACAATAAATCAAAAAATTAGCCAGGCGTGGTGGCACATATCTGTGGTTCCAGCTACTTGGAAGGTTGAGGTGGAAGGCTCCCCTGAGCCTTATAGGTTGAGACTGTGGTGGCCATGAGCATGCCACTGCACTAAAACCTGAGCTACAGAGTAAGACTCTGACTCAAAAAAAAAAAAAATTAGCTGGGCATGGTAGTGTATACCTGTAGTTCTGACTACATGGAAGGCTGAGGCAGAAAGATCACCTGAGCCCAGCAGGTAAAGGCTGCGATGGCCATGAGCAGCATGCCATTCCACTCCAGCGTGGGAGACATAGTGAGGTTACAACTCAAAAAAAAAAAAAAAAAAAAAAAAAGGCTGCCACTGCCCAGTTTTCTGTCTTAGACAACTAGGGAAGGATGGCAGTGCCATTATAAGGTGGGGAACCAGGAAGAAAGGGGAGGGTAGTGGGCCCTGGCTGAGCTATGGGAGATCACCAGAGAGATCTAGGTTGTAATGTGGCCTTACTGCACCCAGCTCAACCCCCAAGGAGCTGGGTGGGGAGAGCCAGTCTCAAGGACTGTTCTACTGCCCATGAAATAACCCCTCTCTTTTCTCCATCACTTTCAGGGAAATGGCAGCAAATGAACCTCTCAAAACCCACAGAGAATAAGGGAAAGCAGCAAAGGGGTCTCCAGAGGCATCACTGGGTCTGCTGGCTTCTACACTGGGCTCAGCTGCTGAACAGACTCCAGGAACAACTTCAGGGGCCTCAGGGTTGGAGGCAGGGAGTACCCCAGTGCCTGGAGGGCTGGGCCTTCACTACCCTTGGCCTTGCTTCCCCTACATCCCCAGGCACTGGGCAAGTGAAGAATTTGCCTCTACCCTTATCTGGGTGCCTTAAGGAGAGAAGTAGTGTTCCTCCTATCTTGGGTTAGAGCTCAGGAGAAGCTTCTGAGTTGGGGAGGTCAGTAGTTCCTTTTTTGCTCGGTTTTTTTTAATTGTCCCTCTTCCCATCCCCCTGGGATGTGACCCCATAAAGATTTGTCCTTCTGAGAGAAAGCCTTAGGTTGACCAGCTCTGGGATTTGTAAGGAAGATCTGTTCTTCCCTAAGCCTTGAGTTTCCTGATTTTCTCTGGTTTTGCTTTGTTAGCAGAGAGCCAGGGAATCCTGGCCTGGGCCAGGCCTTATACTCTATGGTTCCTTAACTGGTTATTGAAGTATAAGACAGGTTGTCCCTGCTGGCACTATCCAGATGGAGTCACCAGACATCCACCTCCCTGGCTCAACCAGAGCTTTCCAGGTGTGAGCCAAGCAAAGGAAATTGTCATCTCCTAACTGTCCTACTCATATTCCTCTCAATCCTTCTCGAAAGTAAGTTAGGTACTTGAAAGAGGCAGAGCCTACCAGCTGAACCCCTGGGTGGCCTCCTACCCCCACTGCTAAGTGCCCATGGAACTTGGGGTCTGTACCTTGCCCCTCATAGGGAAGTACTAAGCAGTTAGTACAAAGAAGCCTCATCATGCCCCACAGCCTTATTTCGCATCTGGACCCTAGTACAAACAGGGTCCTCATCCTAAGAGCCCATGGGCTCAGCTCCTCCCCACTAGCATCATCTCATCCTCCAGGAATTCTTAATAGAAATGAGCCACAAGCCAGACAGCCCCGCCACTTTCACAGTGGGCCAGGGGAGCTTTCAAATCTGTGGGTGGCAAATGCCCATACAGAAACACTGATTCCTGAAAGCATTATTAAGCCCTGAACCTGCCTCCTTCCCTGAGGGCCCTATTACTGCCTCCCTCTGCTGGGCCAACCAGCTTAGTGTCCCACTGCTTGCTTCCTGTCTACTGGATGTCACATTTCCATCTGGCTGCCTTTGTCTAAGCTGTATATGTGGCAGAGGTACACTGGAAATGGGAATGCACTGAGTTAATGCACATGTACCCACTCCAAAGATGTCTTCCGGCTGTCAAGATGATGGTCTTCGCACCCCCAGGCCTGCCCACTAACACCACTACAAACAGAATCAGAGTCTTACATTTCACCCCAGGCTCAACCAAGGATGTGGCTTATTAAACACAGAAGTGCATCAATTGTGTGGTTATTCAGACAGCACAGGGGTATGCGTGCACAGGGGCAGTTGGAGAGGGAACATCCTAGAGGTTGTTGCACCTCAAGACCCAGATTCAACAAACTTACAGGTATGGAAAGGTGACACCACTAGAGGAGCAGTGATGGGGGTGCCCAACTGGGGCAATATCCCTGTTCTTATAGACCTGGCCTTAAGGAGGACGTATTCCAAGCCTGTCTTCGAGGCATTGAGTTGGCACTTCAGAAAAACCCTGTGAACAAAGAACAATGAAGCCAGAGAATGTGGCAAATAAGGTTTAATTTTTTTTTCAGGACTCAGTGGAGTTCAGTAATGAGTTCCAGAGGTAAAGGTCAGCCCAGGGTAATAAGATAAGTCCAGGAAGAAGCCCAGCTTGCCCTACAATAGCCCTGGGGCTCAGAACAGGTGGTGAGCATGCCATGGTTTGCTACTGGACAGCAGGTTAAGACGACTCTGACTCAGCCCTCCCCAAGTTTACACACAGGCATAGCAGCCATACTGTGAGTCAGGAATCATTCCTGCCCAGGAAGAGGCAACAGTTTGCATTCATGGAAAGCAAACTGCCCATGATAGTAACTGTTTGCAATGTGAGAAACTGTGGTGAGGTAGGTTGGGCAGGTTTTATCCCCTCCCCTCACAAAGATGAGCCTTTGCTCCACAGCCAGCCCTTGGCAGAGTAAGAGAGATTACAGAATCAGTGCTTCTTATTTCCCACCTGCGGGCATCAGTGGGATTATGGACTGAAACAGGATACTGGGTGAGCTAGTCCATCACTCAAATGGGATCCTGAAGTTGGAAAGGCATGGGTTGGGTGGGGAGAATATAAGGTATGGCCCCTTCTTCCTGACAGATAGAACCAGCCTCCAATGTAGCTGTCCACCCCCAGTGAATTCTGTCCAGCCTCCTAACCCCTTGTAGAATGCTACCCAGAGCAAGACTCCTAAGAGGACGGCCCTGCTGTCATCATCACTTAAGGGTCATCTTCACTTGAGGATGTAATAGTGTGTGGGCACAAAGGGCATCTTGCTGACCACAGCCATCTGCTGCTTCCGCCGCACCTCCACCAGCAGCGTTGTCCCTGGCCGACTATATTCCCAGGGCACATAGCCCATCGCCACATTCTTCTTCAGGCAGGGCGAGGGGCATCCACTGGTCACCATACCTGTCCAGGTATAAGCCATGTGTCAGCACCACCCTCCTGTGAGAGACAAGCACTCTCCATCTTCCCTGGTCCACCTACCAATCATGGTACCCTCCATATTCAGGATGGCACTGTGTGCCCGCATTGGTGCTCCCTCACACATCAATCCCACACGCCTCCGCTGCACCTTGTCCTTCAGCTGAGGAACAATGATCTTGGCTCCAGGGAAGTCCATAACAGCTCGTCGGCGCTTCCCTGGAGCATGACACATGACACATAAGCCACAGCCCATAGAAGCCCTAGCTACAAGAAGCCCTAGCTACAAAAACCCCAAGTGATATCCATCTGGCATCAAGGTCCCCTTCACTTGGGTTACTCCCCAGGCTCTATTCCTTCCCTGCACTGCTGTCAAGTCAGCCAACCACCTCCTACCCCCTGGAGGCCATGCTGCCTACCTGCTAAGGCAGTTTCTAATGGGCAAAGCCACAGTGGCACCTTGAGAGAATGAAAGCTCAAGGAGTGCTGAATCACTTGCTCCACGCTATACAATCTTAGCAGCGGTGATGGGCTGGCTGGTCTCATTAAGGGTCAACCCCACCCTTCAGGAACCCGTCCTCGAGTGCTGGCCCAGCTCACCCAATGTCCAACTGAGGCTGCCTTCCACAGGTGTCGTGTGTTCATCAATGTCATTCCCATACAAGCAGAGGCCTGCCTCCAGGCGCAAGCTGTCCCTGGCTGCTAGCCCTGCCAGCTTCACCTCTGAGTTTTCTAGCAGAGCTGTTGCCAGGTGGACAGCCCCTACAGCCGGCACTGAGATCTGCATGAAACACCAGAGAGTAGGTGGGCAGCTGCTACTCAGTCTTGTACCCTGTACTGCCCTAGACCCACTTCTTGACATACCTCCACACCATCCTCTCCTGTGTAGCCACAGCGGGTCACACGGCAGCCAGACACACCAAACACCTCCATCACAGCACTGGTCATGAAGGGCAGTTTCCTCAGGTCATCTGCCACGCCAGCCTGCAGCACCTGGGCCGCAGTGGGGCCTGAACCCAGGGAGCCAGTGACCAAGTATCCAGGTCCTAGCATCCCTCAAAAGCTGGACTGTAGCCCTTACTCAGAGACCAGAATAAGCCCTGAGTAATTCTTACTCTGGAAGTAGTTTAAGATGACTACGTCCCTAGCTCATGGAGTTTTGTGGCAGGTTTGCAAAGGACAAGAGACCAAATTTAGAATTATAGCACACAAATATCACCCCATCCACACCTTGGTATGGCCTCTGTGGTAAACAGTCAATGAAGCCAGAAGGCAAATTTTAGCTCCAACCCCAGTCCAGTACTCTCACCTTGCAAGGCCAGCAGGGCATTATGCACCACCTCCAGGCCCACATCTCTGCCCTGGTTCTGAAGCTCCCTGACCTTTTCCTGAAAGGAAAGAAACAATACATCAGCATCTAGGGCCACTGAGCACCTACCATGGGCTGGACACTGCAGAGTTGGGCAATAAGATAGAAAAGAGGAAGAAAAGAAGGGAGAAAAAAAGATAAGCTAGTGGGCTGGTTCCCATCTTACAAGGCCACATACTACTAAGTGGTAGAGATGACCCAAGCTCAGGTCTGCCCCCCACCACACACACACACACAAAAAAAAAACCTTACCAAAGGATGCTCACTTAGGGGTCAAAGTCACCTTTACCTCCCCTAGTACCACCAAACCTGGCATGCTTCACAGAGGGCCTGCGCGAGTCTTCTAGCTGTTCATTCAAAGAGTCATTTTCTGAGGTCTTTGTCTGTGCCAAGACTGTCCTGAACAACGAGGATGCTGCTCTGTGAACAAGGAACACAAGATGCCTAGAAGACAGAGAGGCTATACCTGCATGAGGACCAAGTCTTTATTCCAGCAGCCAGCGTTGGACACCACATAGAGGTGTCCTTCAGAAGTGTTCGTCACAATCAAGTCATCCAAGATGCCTCCAGCCTCATTGGTAAACAGCGACAGTGTTCCCTAGTGCCAAAGTGGAGATGCTCTACATCTTTGCCTTCGGGTCCCGGAGGTCAAGGCCAAGAGTGAGCCAGAAATACACCCCTGGACCACTTAACCACCACAAACTTAGGAACCCTTATGTGAAGGGCTCAGGGTGTGCAAGCCTGGGCCCAATTCCAAGGTCTTTGATCCTCATTCACTGAGTGTTTTCACCCCCTCCCTACCTTGGGGGCCTCCCTGATCTGGTGGGGCCTCTGCACTGCTCCCCACTCTGTACTGAGAGCCCCATCTAACATTTAGTCTATGATACCTGGGACCTGCTGCCTCATCCCACTAAGACCTGGACATCTCAGCCCATGCCCCAACCCACAGGAAAAAAGCTTCAAAGTCCATCTTGATGATCCTAGACTCTCCCAAGCACTCCATGGCAATACCCCCAAAATATTGGCCTTAGCCTCCCCACTATATGGACGAAGAGTCTGAGGTTGAGAGGTCACATGAATCACCTGGGGATCTTATTATAATAAAGGTTCTGATTCAGCAGATATAGAGAAGCAACTGAGAGTATACAAGGGAGAACACACAAAAAAAGCCCAGAATTAACTTATGAAACATTGTGCATTTATTCTCACATGTTTAAATTTCAGTCACCTTCAAAGTATTCTCCGTTTGATGTGATATTCCTACTGAGAAACTTTTCCTTTCTTTCTTTCTTTTTTTTTTTTGAGTTGGAGTCTCACTCTGTCGCCCAGACTGGAGTGCAGTGGCCGCTCCCGGCCACCACAGCCTCGACCTGCTGGGCTCTGGCGATCCTTCCACCTCAGCCTTCCGAGTAGCCGGAATTACAGGCGCGCGCTACCACGCCTGGCTGATTTTTTGATTTACTGTAGAGATGAGGTTTTGCTGCCCAGGCGGGTCTCGAACCCGCGGGCTCAGGCAATCCACTCACCTCAGCCTCCCAAAGGTGTGGGATTATAGGCTGAGCCACTGAGCCCAGCTCTTTTTTTCTTTTTTAAGTTGGAGTCGCACTCTATCACCTAGGCTGGAATGCAGTGGCACGCTAACAGCCACCCCAGCCTCAGCCTGCTGGGTTCAGGCAATCCCGCTTCAGCTTTCCAAGTAGCTGGAACTACAGGTGTGCACCACCACGCCCAGCTAATTTTTTTATTTATTGTAGAGACGAAGTGTCACCATGTTGCCCAGGTTGGTCTCAAACCTATGGGCTCAGGCAATCCTCTCTCTTCCACTTCCCAAAGTGCTGGGATTACAGGCATGAGCCACCATGCCCAGCTGAGATGCTTTTTCTACTTCTCAAAACCACTTTTGAACTTGTGGATTTTGATGTTTTTTAGTGCTTTTGCCATTTTTTGCTTTGCCTCTTCCATATCGGCAAAACATTCCCCTTTGAGGACTTTTTCATCCAGAAAAACAAAAAATCGTCATTTGGGCAACATTGGGTGAATAAGGAGGGTGAGGCATGGGGGGGGTCATGCCATTTTTGGTAAAGAACTGCTGAACAGTTGGGGCGGGGTGGCTCATCCCTGTAATCCCAGTACTTTGGAGGCAGAGGTGAGAGGATTGCCTGAGCCCAGGGTGTTCAAAACCAGCCTGGGAAACATGGCGAGACCTTGTCTCTACAATAAATCAAAAAATTAGCTGGGCATGGTGGCATATGCTTGTGGTTCCAGTTACTTGGAAGGTTGAGGCGGAAGTATCACCTGAGCCCAGCAGGTCAAGGCTTCAGTAGCTGTGAGTGTGCCACTGCACTCCAGCCTGGGTGACAAAGTGAGACTCCTACTCAAAAAAACTGCTGAACACTCAGTGCAGTGTGGACAGGTGCGCTCATATATCACCTATCGTGAAATGGGCAAACACACTGAAAGACTATCTAAAAACAAATTCACTGAAGTCAAACGCAGCCACTCACAACAATGCTAGCTGGTACACTGATGTTGATGGGTTTCTAGAACACTTACCTAGTGAGGGAAGCCTGTAGTACAAGGGGCCCATCCTCCAAAAAATAATTCCATTTTTTGGGGGGTCCCTCTCACATTCCTAGCAAACCCTAAGAGACAATGAGGCTGCTGATTTAGGGATCACACTTTAAATAGCAAACTGAAGGTCAGAGAGCAGCACATTAACCTTGGTTTTCTGGCCTCCTATCCTGAAGCAGTGAGGCTAGGATAGGTTCCTCCCTGCAAATGGCTGAGTGTCTGGAAATGACTCAGGCACTCTGTCTCCCAAGACTGTAAGCCCCAAGAAGCTCTGTCTGACTCATCTCTGCCTCCAAGCCTGAGGCAGAAACTCAGCTGGTTTGGTGGCTCGTGACTAAGAACACTCATTGAGCAGAAATAAAAGAAGGGCCTACCTGGTTAGGCCTTAGCTCTGCAATGTCTCCAACCACTAGACTCTCCATCAGCATCACGCGGTCTCTACCAAGTATCTTGGTCTGGGGAAGAGATTGAAAGCCTCAGGCCACTAGACAAGGAGGTATCCTTCTAGTCATCCATAGCATAGTCTAGATGACCAGTCTTTTGATTCTACAGGTGGCAAAGGCCCATCTTCTAATTTCCCACATCCCCCAGTACAGGGTGTGACTGAAGGAGGTCAGGGAACTCAAGAGAACCTGCACTTTCTTGAAATAACCCCTTTTTCAAACCAACACCCAGCACAGTAGATGAGAGTGGGTGTCAGCCCAGGATATTAAGGCACACTTCTTAGTGGGAGCAGGCTAGAAAGATTAGAGAGATGATTGAATGACCCTCTGAGTTAATTTCCTAGGGGCCACAGGCTATCCATGACAACCTCAAGACCTCTAGCTCTTCTGGGAAGGCTGTCCCCAGAATCTAGATCCCAGCAAACAAAGCTGAGAAGTGCACCACTGTGAACATGGAGGAAGGCCTGATCTCGTGGCCAGTTGTATTCCCCTGGCTCACCTGCAGCATATGAGACACATCAAAGAGTGAGCAATGCCGGCGTGTGTGCAGGTGCGAGTCCACGTGACTATCCCGGTATTGCACTGGCAGACTCCAACCCGCAAACGCCACCATTTTCCCGCCGTGGGCCAGGTGGAAATCATAGAGTGGTGTCCTGCGAAGTACATCCTGCAGGCAGCCAGGCTTAGTGCCACCAGGGCCCTAGCACTCGACCGCCTCCCTCCCCCACCTTCCTTCCAAGATCAGCACCAAACCCCAGCACCCTCTCTCCCACCTGTGTGCAACTGAGCGGACGACCCAGGGCCGATGAGAGTGCCTGCAGGCGAAAGCCCAGAAGGGACACCATGCTCACAGCCTGCCGCATTGTCGCCTGCAACCGAGGCAGACGGCGCACAGAGGCCACTATTGTGCCAGGCACGCCGGGAGATGTAGTCCGAGTCCCTACTCGGACAGGTCGCTCTACCGCCCAGAGTTTCATAAGAGGAGGCGGGCAGTCCCGAGGGCAGGCTGGGATTTACAGCAGGGAGTGCTGGGACTCCAAACCACAGGGAAACAGCCTCGGGCGCTTTCCGCTAGCTATTTATTCAGGGTAGGTCTGGCAGTCCAGAGCTGATTGGGCTGCTAGACCTCCCCTTGCTAAACCACCCTGCCTCGAAAGAGCCAAAGTTCTAGAGGGCTGAAAGGCCTGAATCAGACATTTAGGACAACAAAAGTGCAAGGTCAAATGGGGGATGGGGAGAGTGAAGCAGTCACAGAAAGGTGGAGCTATCCTGGCAGGCACTAAGGTAATCTGGCCTCATGTAGGGGTCCTCAGCTCTCCCACCAAGTAGAAATGGGCAGCCAGAACAATTATTCATTCCACAGGTATTTATTGATCTTGTTGCACAACCAGGCCCTGTGCTGGGGGCACAGCTGTGAATGAAGCATGGTCCCTGCCACCGTGGTATCCTCTTTACTCACAAACACACACATTGCTCCCTGAACACAGGGTTATGGTCATCACCCTTTCAGAACATGAGTGGAACTAAGTAAGTGAGAACTCGAGTGAGAGCAGAGGGTGACCATTAAAAGGCTGCTGAATTTCCCCCAGGAAACTGTTGGGTCACACACATGTCCAATTTTCCAGGTCCCAGACATTGCAGTACTGCTTCATAATAGTCCCCAGAGGCAAAGCCAGGAAGAACCAGAAGGAAACAGGATTTTCTCACAAGCTTCTCACATGAAGAGCAGCCCGCATCATTCAGTGGTTAGTCAAAGGTAATGGAGGACCCCTGCCTCTTAAAAGGCACCAATGAGAACCCTTACTTGGACCTACCCCCACACCAAAGTTGACCCCTCATCATGACTCTTGGAAAGGGGCAACTGGGAGAAGGGACATGGATGTGCTTTGGGCTGTGTCAGATGGCAGACAGGTCCCAGCTCTCATTCTAAGGTCCCAGCCTTGCCAGAGGAACCGGCCCAGGCCTAATGGGCACACCCATTTGAACATCCATCCAGGAGCTAGTTCAAGGACCGAGGAACTCAGGACACCCAAATCCTCAGCTTTGCTTCCTAGGCAAGCATCAGAAGAGTTTAGACATTTATTTTTGTGGCACAACACAAAGGGAAAGGAGGCCACTAGGGGGCGCAAAGGAAGAAATGGGGTTTCTGTTTCTTAAAACTCCTAATCTTGGCCTTTCAGGTTAGATGGAGCAGGTTCTAGTGCATCAGAGTAGTGGAATTGCACTGAGGGTGAGGGAGCAGGCAGAAGACAGGGGTGTATGTGTTGGCAGGAGGGCAGAGGGCACTCGAGGATTCTTACTAAGTAGAAGTGGAGTGTTTTTAGGGTAGAAGAAAGAAGAATTGGGTGGCAGCCAGGCAAAGACAGACAGCCCCTGTCAGGAGCTCATGCTGAAGCAACACAGTAAGCCCTTAAGGAACTTGAATCTGTGAATGTGACCCAGACAAAACAGGCATGCAGGCAACATTCAGAATGCACAGGGAACACACTTCGGCCTCTGGTGGCCCAAACCAAGCCTGGGTGGACACGGAAAGGCCAATGTCTTGGCTAGGAGCCATCATTCAAGTGTAGGAGAGCAAATTCAGGTCATAACAGCCATCCACCTGCAACACAAAAGACCATCAGGTCTGACCCGCTCAGGGCAATGCAAGCCAAGCAGAGGGAAGCAACACTTACATCAAAGCGGCCAATCCTCGCCGACGTGTGACTGGCCCGGATCATCTCTGTCAGTGCCCACATCTGCTGCACCTCGGAGGATACTCTGCTGGGGTCTGGGAGACCCTGCTCCAGAAAGAGGGGTCAGTGGCCATGGGTCTCTCCCAGCAATACCCCTAGGGCTCCGGGAAGGCCAAGTTGGGCTAGGGGCCCTCCAGCTGAGACCAGGAACATTTCCAGATGACTTGTGAAACATGAGGCTGGGGCCTCATGTTCAGTAGGCAGCCCATATAAAAGAGTCCTCAAATCCCATAGAACACCCAAGAGGAAGATGGCACAGAATAAACCAAGGGCCCTGGGTCCAGCCCCAGATTATTACAGAATGGGGCCCACCTGGGCCTGTGCTGGACACCAGTGTCACTCACACATGGTACTATTTCAGGGTGAGGGCTTACCTCACAGAGGAGGGCAGGCTGCTCACAGGGCACTGGGTGTGAAAGCCACTTAGGAAAGGTCACAGAAGGACTCTGCAAATCAAAGGCATATTGCCTTGAGTAAGAAAGAGTGGAAGACCTCTCTGGGACCAGATTCCAAGGTCCTGGGAGCAGAGAAAAAGGGCCACTATGCCTCAGATACTGGGAAAATCCTGTTTAAGGAGTTCACGGAGACCTAAGAAGACAATCAGACTACGTTCTTCTGCTATGCAGAAAGAGGCCTCAGAAATACATGCAGCAGAAGTATCTCCCAGCATCTAAAGTCTCCAGCTCTGAAAGTCAGGGGATATGGGGACATGGCCTCACCTCTCATCATGAGCTTCCAGCATTCTCACCCAGTTAACCTCCATCAAGGCCTTCTTCTGAGTCACAATCTGCACTCATCACCCATCCCAGCACCCCAGCTCTCTCAGTCGTAGCTGAAATCTTCCTAGGAAGGGGCCAGCCAACAGCTGTAAGCTAGTCACTTACCTTTGGTCCCTCCTGGTAGATCTGCAACTCTTCCACCGTAAAAGACAGCCACAGGGGTGATGGCTGCCGCAGAATCAGACGTAGCTCAAGGACTCTGGCCATGTCACACAGCATCTGACATACACATAAACAAGGACCCAGCAAGGACCCAGTTCACTGCCTAGGAGCCTCCCAACCAGCAATGAGGCAAGATGCCGCCTCCCCAAGCCTTTGGGATGGAAACAGTAGTAGTTTCTTCAAGGTACTTGCCTGAAAGTCACAACTCAGGCCAGACTTGTCCCCCTTCTTCCTTCCTGATATACTGACCCAATCCCCACACCTCCTGCAAGTTTCCTCTGAGCTGCCCTGGCCATGTTGAAGCCCAGCTGACCTGGTGCTTGAACAGCGATACATACTCCTGGGCTCCTTCCTCACTGTGTGGGTCAGGCATCAGACAATAGTCCCGCAGGCAGGTCACCCACTTGGTCGGTGCATGCGTTGAGGTATGTTGACGGACACGAATGCTCAAAAAGGCTGTGTAGTAATTCTTAAACATGATCTCCTGCAACTAGAGCACCCACAACCCATCACAACAAATCAGACCCAGGTTCAGGGCCTGAAAGGCTCAAAGGCACCATTTCCTCCCTCCTTTTGGAAGTACTCTTCCACTAAACTATTTCAACAAGCATCACTGAGACCCCAAAGACAATTCTGCTTTCCTGGAGGTGCTTACAATCTAAATAAGTAGGTCATGCAAACAAGCCATGACTGCAGATATTGCCATGTGTCCAAAATGCTACTAGAGGTCAGAGTCCTAACCCTGGAGAAGGCAAAAAATATACATAAGAGGCCTGAAGAGGAGTTCAAGTGGACCAGGAAATGTAGATAGCGTAAAAGTAACATATACAAAGAAGCACCAGAGGATGAGAGAACCTGGTGTGCCACTGTGAATCAGCCTGGTTACAGCAGCAGTTCTTATCACTGGATACTCATCAGAATTACCCAAGGGAAAATAATTTATTTTTTCTTTTTGAGTTCAAGTCTCACTCTGTCACCAGGCTGGAGTGCAGTGGCACACTCACAGCCACCGCAGCCTCAACCTGCTGGGCTCAACCTTCCAAGTAGCTGGAAATACAGGCACATGCCACCATGCCTGGCTAATTTTTTTATTTATTGTAGAGATGAGATCTCTTTAAGTTACCCAGGCTGGTCTCAAACCCTTGGCCTCAGGCAATCCTCTCACCTCGGCCTCCCAAAGTGTGGGATTATCGGGGTGGGTCACTGCACCCAGCCTAAAAAATTTATTTTTAATACAGGTGTCCAGGCTCCCCCTCAAATTTACTAAATCAGGATATCCAGGGCTGGGCCCTTTATTTAAGTTTCTCAACTGATAGTAAGCAACAGCTTGGAGGTTAACCATACAATACAGGGCAAAGTGCACGGGGTGGAGTTTCAGCTAGGATGCAGAGACAGAGTGGCTCTGCATGCCAGACTATTAGAGGTAGGTTTTGTACTCTATATTGAGGTCATGTCATGAGTGTCCAGTCACTCTGTCAGCTGATGTGGAAGTGCAACATTGGGAGATACTTGACCTCTGGCAGGGATTATAGGAATGGGGGAGGAGACAGGTTTTGGGGTAAATCATTATTTAACAATCCCCAACTGTGGCCAGGGATAAACTAACCTCTACTTGATTCACTATTTGGTATTTTCAGCTTACTAGCTTAACGACCTAGCTTACTCTCTGGCACCTCCATGCCAGCGTTGTCCTGAGTATGGGTAAAAGTCGTTGAAGATAACAGGACAGGAACCTCTGTTTCTAGGAAATGTGTTAACTGAAGGAATAAATGAATGATTAGCAAGTTTGCGGGAATAGGGAATACTGAAGAGGCTTTCCTGTAAATGATTAAATTCATGGGATAGGGAATACTGAAGAGGTTTTCCTGTAAATGATTAAATTCATGCGCCCGGGAGCCTGGGTCGCGCCCACAGGGCTTGCTCACCTCGAAGGGCGCGACGCTGGGGAAGGTGACATCGATGACCAGCACGCCAGGCCGGCCTTGGGAGGTCCGCACGTCGCCTACCTGCAGGGCTACGGTGCCTTTCACATGACAGGGCACCGACACGCGGGACATGGTGCCAACAGCCACGACCAAGCGCAACCGCTGCTTGGAGCCCCCTAATCAACAGTCCTTCCCGGCATCCCCAAGCAGGCCTCAGGAACTACAACTCCCGGGAGGGCTCGCGCTCGACCACCCCAGCCAATCACCGAAGCTCAGGGTGGAATGGAAGTCGGAAGTGCCTGCGGAAGTTTTCCTTCAGCCAACCACCGCGAGAGCCTTGGAGCTGACCGCGGGCCGCGCCCCGCAAATGCAGTCGGTATCCAAACGGTCACGATCCTTTTGGGCTCTCTTCATCTTGTTCGGTTTACGCCACCGCGTGGGAGAGCTTGTCAAAGCATGGAAAGTGGCCTGCGTGTGTCAAAGCATGGAAAGTGGCCTGGCGTGGTTACTCACAGCAGTCATACCAGCACTTTGGAAGCCCGAGGCCGCAGGATTGCTTGAGCTAGAGAGTTCAAGACCAGCCTGGAGGCCGGGCTCGGTGGCTTAGCCTGTAATCCTAGCACTTTGGAAGCCCGAGTCGAGTGGATTGCCTGAGCCCGCGGGCTCGAGACCAGCGCGGGCAACTTGCGAGACCTCGTCTCTACGATAAAAATCAAAAAAGTTAGCCGGGCGTGGCAGCGCGCGCCTGTAGTTCCGGTCACTTGGAAGGCTGAGGCGGAAGGATCCCCTGCACTCCAGCCTGGCCAACAGAGCGAGACTCTGACTCAAAAAAAAAAAACCCAAAAGAGCCGGGCTCGGTGGCTCAGCCTGTAATCCGGCGCCTTTGGGAGGCTGAGGTGAGTGGATTGCCTGAGCCCGCGGGTTCGAGACCTGCCTGGGCAACTTGGCGAGACCATCTCTACAATAAAATCAAAATGAGGCGCGTGGTAGCGCGCGCCTGTAGTTCCAGCTGCTTGGAAGGCTGAGGCGAAAGGATCGCCGGAGCCCAGCAGGTCGAGGCTGCGGTGGCCGGGAGCGGCCACTGCACTCCAGTCTGGGTGACAGAGTGAGACTCCAACTCAAAAACAAACAAACAAATTAGCCAGGCGTGGAGGTGCACAGCTGCAATCCCAGCTGCTAGATGGACAGAGGTGAGAAGAACGTCTGAGCCCAGAAAGTCGAGGCTGCGGTGAGCCGTGATCATACTACTGCAGTCTGGAGTGAGTGACAGAGTGAGACTCCAACTCAAAAAATTTAAAAAAATAAATAAGCCGGGCTCAGTGGCTCAGCCTGTAATCCCGCACCTTTGGGAGGCTGGGGTGAGTGGATTGCCTGAGCCCACGGGTCCGAGACCCGCCTGGGCAACTTGGTGAGATCTCATCTCTACAATAAATCAGAAAATGAGCCGGGCGTGGTAGTGCACACCTGTAGTTCCAGCTACTTGGAAAGCTGAGGCGGAAGGATCACAGGAGCCCAGCAGGTCGAGGCTGCGGTGACCGGGAGTGGCCACTGCACTCCAGTCCGGGTGACAGAGTGAGACTCCAACTCAAAAAAAAAAAGAAAAGAAAAACAGTTTGAGGCCAGGTGCAGTGGCTCACACCTATAATCCCAGCACTTTGGGAGACTGAAGTGAGAGGACTGCCTGAGCCCCATGGGTTTGAGACCAGCCTGGGCAATATGACGAGACCTCATCTCTACAGTAAATCAAAAAATCAGCAGGGGCCAGGCTCGGTGGCTCAGCCTGTAATCCCAGCACTTTGGGAGTCTGAGTCAAGTGAATTGCCTGAGCCCAAGGGTTCGAGACCAGCCTGGGCAACTTGATGAGACCTCGTCTCTACAATAAATCACAAAAATTAGCCGAGTGTGGTAGCGCGCTATGGGCACAGAAGCTCTGTATCCCTTACTTCCTTACTTTGACCTAGGCATCTCTTCAATCTGTGTGCTTTGCAATAGACTTTATAGTAACCAGTAAACTTAAGGTTTTCCCTGAGTTCTGTGACCCACTCTAGCAAATTAATCGAACCCAAAGAAGGAATTGTGAGAACCTTAGTTTGAAGCCAGTGGGTCAGAAGTTCAGAGGCCACACTTCCAACTGGTGTCTGGAGTGAGGACTAGTCTTGAGGTCTGAGCCTTCAACCTATGGGATCTAACTCTACCTGAAAGTAATGTGGGAATTGAATTGGAGACACCCAATTAGTGTCCTCTCCTTGGTGTGCAGGGAAAAATCCACACATTTGGTCACAGAAGTGTTCTTCTGTGTTGATTGTTTTTGTGATGGTGTGAAAGCAGAGGAAAAATACTGTTTGAGAGATTTTTTTTTCCTGAAATACATGCCTTGCATTTTCCTGTCTCCGTATTCTTCTATATGCTATTTATTCCTAGCTAGAATGTCCTCACCTACTAAATTCCCACCCAATTCTGAAGGTTCAGATTTTCTTTTCTTTTTTTTTTCTTTTTTAGAGTATGAGTCTCATTCCATCACCCAGGCTGGAGTGCAGTGGCATGCTTACGGCCTCTACAGCCTCAACCTGCTGGGTTCAGGTGATCCTTCCACCTCAGCCTTCCAACTAGCTGGAACTATACGTGCACACCACCATGCCCAGCTAATTTTTTTTTTTTT
>NW_007250724.1:56568-63392 GCF_000164805.1 Carlito syrichta
TTTTGAGTTGGAGTCTCACTCCGTCACCCAGGTTGGAGTGCAGTGGCATGCTCACAGCCACCCCAGCATCAACCTGCCAGGCTCTGGCAATCTTCCACCTCAGCCTTCCAAGTAGCTGAAATTATAGGCACGCACTACCACATCTGGCTAATTTTTTATTTGTTGTAGAGATAAGGTCTCGCCAAGTTGCCAGGGCTGGTCTCAAACCTGCGGGCTCAGGCAATCCACTCACCTCGGCCTCCCAAAGTGCTGGGATTATGGGTCTAGCTACCGAGCCCAGCCTTAGCTAATTTTTTATTTATTTTATTTATTTGAGTTGGAGTCTCACTCTGTCACCTGGAGTGGAGTGCAATAGCACGCTCTCCACCACCGCAGCCTCGACCTGCTGGGCTCCCGCAATCCTTCCGCCTCAGCCTTCCAAGTAGCCGGAACTACAGGTACACGCTACCACGCCCAGCTAATTTTTAATTTATTGTAGAGACGAGGTCTTTTTTTTTTTGGTGAGTTGAAGTCTCACTCTGTCGCCCAGACTGGAGTTCAGTGGCATGCTCCTGGCCACTGCAGCCTCGACCTCTGGACCTGCTGGGCTCTGGCGATCCTTCTGCCTCAGTCTTCCACGTAGCTGGAACTACAGGCGCGCGCCACCATGCCCAGATATTTTTTAAAAATGTATTGTAGATATGAGGTCTCACCAAGTTGCCCTGGCGGGTCTCAAACCCGCAGACTCAGGCAATCCACTCACCTCAGCCTCTCAAAGCGCAGGATTACAGGCTGAGCCACCAAGCCCGGCTGAGACGAGGTCTTGCCAAATTGCCAGTTGCCTGGGCGGGTCTCGAACTCGTGGGCTCAGGCAATCCTCTTGCCTCGGCCTCCCAAAGTGCTGGGATTACAGACTGAGCCACCGAGCCCGGCCACTAATTTTTTGATTTATTATGTAGATGAGTCTCACCAAGTTGCCCAGGCTGGTCTCAAAATCCTGGACTCAGGCAATTCTCTCACCCCTGACTCCCAAAGTGCTGGGATTACAGGCTTGAGCCACTGCACCTGGCCCCAGATTTTCATCTCTTCTCTGAAGCCTTTTTTTTTTTTTTGAGTTGGAGTCTCACTCTCGCCCCAGCCTTCCAAGTAGCCGAAATTACAGGCATGCGCTACCACGCCTGGATGATTTTTTTAAAAAATGTATTGTAGAGATGAGGTCTCGCTGCCCAGGCGGGTATCGAACCCACGGGCTCAGGCAATCCACTCACCTCAGCCTCCCAAAGGTGCGGGATTACAGGCTGAGCCACCGAGCCCGGCTTGAAGCCTTCTTTAATGACTCCTGCTTAAAGGGTCTTTTCCTTCCTCTGCCATCT
This sequence comes from Carlito syrichta, assembly GCF_000164805.1. Lineage (NCBI taxonomy): Eukaryota > Metazoa > Chordata > Mammalia > Primates > Tarsiidae > Carlito > Carlito syrichta. The sequence goes on from NW_007250724.1 coordinate 57,921, forward strand.
ATAGCACATTTACCAGCAATAACCAGGACAGGTGGTATTATATTTCTGGACACACCTAATTTACTTTCCCTTTTAGGTTGTGAACACCTGAAGGACAAGGATAAGAGACTAAGATAAGCCTGGTAGGGTGGCTCATGCCTGTGATATCAGCATTTTGGGAGACTGAGGTGAGAGGATTGTCTGAGATCACAGGTTCGAGACCAGCCTGGGCAACAAGGTAAGACCTCGTCTCTACAATAAATCAAGAAACTAGCTGGACATGGTGGCCCATGCCTATGGTTCCAGCTACTTCGAAGGCTAAGGTGGAAGGATCGCCTGAGCCCAGCAGGTCGAGGCTGCGGTGGCCATGAGTGTACCACTGCACTCCAGCCTGGGCGACAGAGTGAGACTCTGACTCCAAAAAAAAAAGAGAGAGAGAGAGATTGGGTGCAGTGGCTCAAGCCTGTAATCCCAGCACTTTGGGAGGCAGAGGCGAGAGGATTACCTGAGCCCACGGATTTGAGACCAGCCTGGGCAACATGGTGAGACCTTGTCTCTACAATAAACCAAAAAATTAGTGGGGCATGGTGGTGTATGTCTGTAGTTCCAGCTACTTGGAAGGCTGAGGTGGAAGGATCACCTAGCCCAGCAGGTTGAGGTTGCAGTGGCCTCCAGCTGGGCAACAGAGTAAGACTGTGACTCAAAAAAAAAAAAAACAGGGCCATGTGCGGTGGCTCCCACCTATAATTCCAGTACTTAGGAGGCCGAGGTAAGAGGATTGCCTGATCCCACGGGTTCAAGACCAGTTTGGGCAACTTGGCAAGACCTCACCTCTACAATAAATCAAAAAGTTAGCTGGGCATGATCGTTACTTGGAAGGCTGAGGTGGAAGAATCGCTTGAGCCCAGCTGGTCGAGGCTACAGTGGCCATGACCGTTCCACTGCACTCCACCCTGGGGGACAAAGTGAGCCTCTGACTCAGGGGGAAGAAATGTAAGCAATCAAAACAACTTTGGCCAGGTGCCGTGGCTTAGCCTGTAATCCCAGCACTTTGGGAGGCCAAGGTGAGAGGATTGCCTGAGCCAAGGGGTTCTAGACCAAGCTGGGCAACTTGTAAAACCTCATCTCTACAATAAATCACAAAAATTAGCTGGGTGTGGTGGCATGCACCTGTAGTCCCAACTACCCTGTAGTCCCAACTACTTGGAAGGCTGAGGCGGAAGAATAGCCTAAGCCCAGCAGGTCTAGACTGTAGTGACTGTGAGCATGCCACTACACTCCAGCCTGACTGACAGAGTGAGATTTCAACTCAAAAAAAAAAATAGACTTAGATAATAATAATAAATGATGCTTAAATTGAGCGCTTCAATTCCAGGCACTGTGTAAGGTACTACATTTAATCCTTACAACCATCCCAGAAATAATTCTCATTTTACAAGTGAGAAAACCCAGGCAGTTTGAATGTAGACCCTAATCATTCCCCATCTAACCCATGTACTCTGCTACCTCTCATGCTGTGGTTATTCATTCTCTAACACGGTACTGTGGCCTTGGTAAACAGTAAATACACATTTTTTGTTTTTGTTTTTGAGTTGGAGTCTCGCTCTGTCACCCAGACTGGAGTGCAATGGCCGCTCCCGGCCACCGCCTCCACCTGCTGGGCTCCAGCGATCCTTCTGCCTCAGCCTTCCAAGTAGCTGGAACTGCAGGCGCGCGTTACCACGACTGGCTAATTTTTGATTTATAGTAGAGATGAGGTCTCACCAAGTTACCCAGGCGGGTCTCGAACCTGTGGGCTCAGGCAATCCACTCACCTTGGCCTCCCAAAGTGCTGGGATTACAGGCTGAGCCACCAAACCTGGCCTTACACCTTTTAATTGTATGTCAACTATTTGAGTTTTTTTCTCAGAGCACTAAACAAAGTGTTAGGTACATAATAGCAATTTAGTAGACATTTAAAAATGAATACCCTGCACCCAAATAAGCTCCACAAAGCTGAACCTTCCTTGCACAGCAACAGCAGTGTGCTCATTCCTCTGTATCCCAATCGCCACTAAGCACCTACAGCACAGGGCTAGGCACAGAGGAGTCATACTCTAATGCTGCTCTGTGACTAGATAATAGCTTTCTTGTCAGCCTTGTACAGCTTGTGCACAGAAGACATGGATCTAGATAGTAAGAGAAAGAATATCCCCACAGAATACAAATGAGCCCTCCTTCTTCTGCTTGTTTGGGGCTTTTGTCTCCCTTTTTTTTTTTTTTTAGTTGGAGTCTCACTCTGTCACGCAGACTGGAGTGCAGTGGCCACTCCCGGTGATCCTTCTGCCTCAGCCTTCCAAATAGCTGGAACTACAGGCACGCGCTACCACACCCGGCTAATTTTTTGATTTATTTATTGTAGAGATGAGGTCTTGCCAAGTTGCCCAGGTGGGTTCGAACCCACAGGCTCAGGCAATCCACTCACCTCAGCCTTCCAAGGCTCGGGATTACAGGTTGAGCCACCGAGCCTGGCTCCTTTTTTTTTTTTTTTAAGTCAGAGTCTTATTCTGCCTTCCAGGCTGGAGTGCAGTGGCATGCTCACAGCCAACCTGCACAGCGTCGACCTGCTGGCCTCAGGCAATCCTTCCGCCTCAGCCTTCCAAGTACTGAAATCACAGGTGTTTCCACCATGGTGAGCTAATTTTTTGATTTATTATGGAGACAAGGTCTTGCCAAGTTGCCCAGTTGGTCTTGAACTCCAGGGCTCAAACAATCTTCTCACCTTGGCCGGCCAAAGTGCTGGGATTACAAATGTAAGCCATCATACCTGGCCCTGGGGCTTTTATCTCTAACATGCAATTTAATCTCCCCTCATGGAATCCAAAAGTCACATACCCATTCTCTAGAGAGCTTAGGTAATAAGAAAGCACAAAATTTTGTACAACCATACCACCCTGAGCACATTTCTCAGAAGCTAAGGAGGATCGGGCCTGGTTAGTACATGGATGGGAGAAAGCGCAAAGATGAGGATTATTCTTTGATAAGAGTCTTGTTTAAACAAGATGACAAGTAAAAGGCTGTCTGAGCCAGGTGCAGTGGCTCATGCCTGTAATCCCAGCACTATGGGAGGCAGAGGTGAGAAGATTGCCTGAGTCCAGGGGTTTGAGACCAGCCTAGGCAACTTGGCAAGACCTCGTCTCTACAATAAACCAAAAAATTAGCCAGATGTCGTGGTGTGCACCTGTAGTTCCAGCTACTTGGAAGGCAGAGCTGGATTATCTCATGAGGCCAGCAGGTGGAAGCTGTGATGGTGTGCCACCGCACTCCAGCCTGGGCGACAGAGTGAGACTCCAACTCAAAAATAAACAAGCAAATAAATAAATAGACAAATCATTATATTTTTAGCTTGATTTGTAAATTCTCTTTTGTCTATATGATTTTTTTTTTAGTCAGAGTCTCACTCTGTCATCCAGACTGAAGTGCAATGGCACACTCACTGCCACCACAGCTTCAACCTGCTGGGCTCAGGCAATCCTTTTGCCTCAGCCTTCCAAGTAGCTGGAGCTACTGGCACACGCCATCACTCCCAGCTAATTTTTTGATTTATTATAGAGACAAGGTCTCCCCAAGTTGCCCAGGCTGGTCTCGAACCCTTGGGCTCAGGCAATCCACTCGTCTCGGCCTCCCAAAGTGCTGGGATTACAGGCTGAGCCACCGAGCCCAGACTGGCTATTTGTTTATTTATGTATTTATTTTTCTTTTTTTTGAGTTGGAGTCTCACTCTGTCACCCAGACTGGAGTGCAGTGGCCGCTCCCGGTCACCGCAGCCTCGACCTGCTGGGGATCCGGTGATCCTTCCGCCTCAGACTTCCAAGTAGCTGAAACTACAGGTGCGTGCTACCACGCCCAGCTAATTTTTTAAAAATTTTATTGTAAAGATGAGGTCTCACCAAGTTGCCCAGGCGGGTCTTGAACCCGCGGACTCAGACAATCCATTCATCTCAGCCTCCCAAAGGCACGGGATTACAGGCTGAGCCACCGAGCCCGGCTTATGTATTTATTTTTCGAGTTGGAGTCTCACTCCCTCAGCCAGAATGAAGTGCAGTGGTGCACTCACAACACCCCAGTGTCAGCCTGCTGGGATTTCAGGCATGAGCCACTGTGCCCACCTTTTTTTTTTTAAGACAGAATCTTGCCCTGTCACCCAGGCTGGAGTACAATAGCAGGGACATAGCTTACTATAAACTCCCTAGTAGCTAGGACTACAGGTGCATGCCACTGTGTCTAGCTAAGTTTTTAATTTTTTTTTTTTTGAGTTGGAGTCTCACTCTGTCGCCCAGACTGGAGTGCAGTGGCACGTTTCTGGCCACCACAGCCTCAACCTGTTGGGCTCCAGCGATCCTTCTGCCTCAGCCTTCCAAGTAGTCTGAACTACAGGCGCACACTACCATGTCTGGCTAATTTTTGATTTATTGTAGAGACGAGGTCTCGCCAAGTTGCCTGGGTGGGTCTCGAACCCACGGGCTCAGGCAATCTACTCGCCTTGGTCTCCCAAAGTGCTGGGATTACAGGCTGAGTCACCGTGCCTGGCCTAATTTTTTAATTTTTTATAGAGATGAGGTCTTGTTACATTGCCCAGGCTCATCTCAAACCCTTGGCCTCAAGTGATCCTCCTGTCTCAGTCTCCCAAAGTGCTGAGATTGCAGGTGTGAGCCAACACACCCAGCTGATACTGCCTTTTATAGTTACCTATGATGCTACTTTACTAGCATTCTGTATTTTTTATTTTTATTTTTTTTTTAGTTGAAGTCTCACTCTGTCACCCAGACTGGAGTGCAGTGGCCGCTCCCAGCCCCCGCAGACTCGACCTGCTGGGCTCCAGCAATCCTTCCGCCTCAGACTTCCAAGTAGCTGGAACTAAAGGCGTGCTACCACGCCCAGCTAATTTTTTTTAATGTATCGTAGAGATGAGGTCTCGCCAAGTTGCCCAGGTGGGTCTCGAACCCGTGGGCTCAGGCAATCCACTCACCTCACCCTCCCAAAGTGCTGGGATTACAGGCTGAGCCACCAAGCCCGGCTACGTTCTTTATTTTTATTATAGCTGTCTAGTGTTCTTTCTTTTTTTTTTTTTTTTTTTTTGAGTCAGAGGCTCACTCTTTCACCCAGGCTGGAATGCAGTGGCAGGCTCATGGCCACCACAGCCTTGACCTGCTGGGACAGAGGATCCTTCCATCTTAGCCTTCCAAGTAGCCGGAACTATAGCTAACTTTTTTTTTTTTTTTTTTTGAAAGAGAGAGAAGAGGTCTTGCTGTGATACCCAAGCTGGTATCGCAACCCTGGGCTCAGGTAATCCTATTGCTTCTGCCTCCCAAAGTGCTGGAATTACAAGCATAAGCTATCGTGCTTGGCCTCTTTCTTTCTTTCTTTCTTTCTTTCTTTCTTTCTTTCTTTCTTTCTTTCTTTCTTTCCTTCCTTCCTTCCTTCCTTCCTTCCTTCCTTCCTTCCTTCCTTCCT
>NW_007250724.1:64616-68303 GCF_000164805.1 Carlito syrichta
GGAAGGCTGAGGCAGAAGGATCGCTGGAGCCCAGCAGGTCGAGGCTGCAGTGACCAGGAGCGGCCACTGGACTCCAGTCTGGGCGACGGAGTGAGACTCCAACTCAAAAACAAACAGACAAACAAACAAACAAGCAGACAGTATATCTCTAAAATACACACCCTAAAAGAAAAACTTGATCTGTCTTGTTCATGGCCAAATTATCTGTGCTGGTGAATGAGTAGAATGGCTTTGTATTCCTAGGCACCATTTCCCAGACTGGTCCCCATACCAGTTCTCTGAGAACTGTTATTATTATTTTTTGAGTTGGAGTCTCACTCTGTCACCCAGGCTGGAGTACAGCGGCACGCTCATGGCCACTGCAGCCTCGACCTGCTGGGTTCAGGTGACCTTTCCGCCTCAGCCTTTCAAGTAGCTGGAGCTACAGGCATGCGCCACCACACCTGGATAATTTTTTTGATTTATTGTAGGGATGAGGTCTTGCCAAATTGCTTGGGCTGGTCTCGAAGCCATGAGCTCAGGCAATCCTCTCAACTCAGCCTCCCAAAGTGCTGGGATTATAGGAATGAGCCACCTTGCTGGCTCTGAGAACTATTTTTTTTTTTTTTTGAGTTAGAGTCTCACTCTTTGTCACCCAAGCTGGAGTGCAGTGGCACACTCATAGCCACTGCAGCCTCGACCAGCTGGGCTCAGGCGATCCTCCTACCTTAGCCTTCCAAGTAGCTGGGGCTACAGATGCACACCACCACACCTAGCTAGTTTTTGATTTGTTGTAGAGATGAGGTCTCACCAATTTTCCCAGGCTGCTCTTGAACCCTCGGGCTCAGGTAATCCTCTCACCTCAGCCTCCCAAAATGCTGGAATTACAGGCTGAGCCACCACACTTGTTCTCTGAGAACGATTAATAGCTGGTAACCTTCAGGTATAGTAGGACAGTTAGTGCCACCTGCTGGATGATGGAAAGTAACTCATCTTTGAGAATAAGCTTCTCTATCCAAATCTGCTGGGGCTGGCTTAGGACAACTGAGTACCTGGAATGATACTCCTTACCACACCATTGGATCCCCAACTTTCCAAAGGCTTTTCCCAGCCCTTATCTCCTAATATTACCACGGCAGCTATCATATAGAAAATTCAATCAATCAAAAAGAAGATGGCTAGGTGCATTGGCCGACAACTGTAATCCCGGCACTTTGGGAGGCCAAGGCATGAGAATCACTTGAGGCCAGTGGTTGAAGACCAGCCTGGGCAACATAGTGAGACCTTGTCTCTACAAAAACAACAATAACAACAATAAAGGGTGTGTCAGGGGCAACCCTCTAGCCCCTCCCACTGTGGAGATTTTCTGTCTTCTCAATAAATCCTACTTTTTTTTTTTTTTTGAGTTGGAGTCTCTGTCGCCCAGACTGGAGTGCAGTGGCCGCTTCTGGCCACCACATCCTCGACCTGCTGGGCTCCGGCGATCCTTCTGCCTCAGCCTTCCAAGTAGTTGGATCTACATGCGCGTGCTACCACGCCCGGCTAATTTTTTTGATTTATTGTAGAAATGAAGTCTCGCCAAGTTGCTCAGGCGGGTCTCGAACCTGCGGGCTCAGGCAATTCACTCACCTTGGCCTCCCAAAGCATGGGATTACAGGCTGAGCCACCGAGCCCAGCCAGGTCCACACTTGAATTGCCTTATTGTCCACACCTGAATTCCAGAAATAGCTGCCTGAAAGAGTATCTTGCAAGCTCACCCTCTGCCCGGCCTTTCTTAACTTCTGTTCTGGGCCTTTTGAGAACCTGGTAAAAGTCAACCTATTCCAAGATTGTGCAGTGCATGCAGGCACACACATGCTGCTCATAATACTCGGGAATCCAGAAATCCATAAAGGTTGCCCACAGACCTCGTGGTAAGAACTCCTGCCCTCAGAGTAAGTATGTATAAGCTTGTAATTAATAAATGGCACCTTAGTCCAATGGGCCCAGTAGCAAGTTTCCGATGCAGGTGGGGAAAAATCCTAACACTGTTGAAGGAACAAAGCAGGATAATAATAGCAACAATAATAGCTTCTAGCTTTATTTAGCACTTGCTGTGTGCCAAGTGCTGCTGACTTTTTGTGTGTTTTTCATTTCACCCCACTCTCCTTCAAGGTAGAAATCATAGTAATTCCCATACTACAGGTAAGAAAAAATAGTGAAACTGGTGATAATGACAGGTGCGATGGCTCCCGCTTGTAATCCCAGGCAAGAGGATTGCCTAAGCCCAGGGGTTCAAGATCAGCCTGGGCAACTAGGCAAGGCCTTGTCTCTATAATAAATAATAAAAAAAAATTAGCCGGGCATGGTGGCACGTGATTGTAGTTCCAGCTACTTGGAAGATGAGGTAGAAGGCTCACCTGAGCCCAGCAGGTGGAGGCCATGGTGGCCATGAGTGTGCCATTGCTCTCCAGCCTGGATGACAGAGGGATACCCTGACTCAAAAAAACAAAAAACAAATCCTGCAAAACTTGTCCTAAATCGCACAGCTAATGAGTGGTCATACTGGGGTTCAATTTTGGCAGAGGGTTCTATAACATTCTGTTGTATATAGAATCTGGTTTTAACTTCATGAATTTTTTATTTATCAAATATTTACTGAGCACTTTTCTCACACAAGCATACAACAATAAACAAAATTCTCTGCCCTCACAGAATTTTCATTGTAGTTGGGGAGACAAGATAAATAAATCAGTTTGTATGTAACGTCTAGTAGTGATAAGTACTCTCTCCAGTAAATCCTGTCAGAATTCAGCCAGGCCACTTTGTTAAAGGTCTCCTGTATCCTATGGCAGACAACAGTTCTTTCCTCATCTCCTGCAGCAATAGGTGATGGCAAGAAGTGTCTAACAAGGCCAGGCCCTATTTAGAGATTGCCACTCTGGGTAGTTTACCAAGTTTTCCTAGTCTTTTTCTTTTAAGCCCTTAAGTGAATGAAGAGAGAATCAGGCTGGGCGCAGTGGCTCACGCCTATAATCCCAGCACTTTGGATAGGCCTAGGTGAGAGGATTGCCTGAGCCCACGGGTTCGAGACCAGCCTGTGGAATTTGGCAAGCCCTCATTTCTACAATAAATCAAAAAAATTAGCTGTGCGTGGTGACGCACACCTGTGGTTCCAGTTTCTTGGAAGGCTGAGCCCAGCAGATCAAGGCTGTGATAGCTGTGAGTGTGCCACTGCCCTCCAGCCTGGGCAACAGAGTGAGACTCACTCCAAAAAAAAAAAAAAAAGGGAGAACGATTCAAACCAGGTGCAGTGGCTTACTCCTGTAATCCCAGCACTTTGGGAAGCCGAGGTGAGAGGATTGCCTGAGTCCAGGAGTTCGAGATTACTGGGCACCTTGGCCTGACCGCGTCTTCATTTTTTAAATAAATTTTAAAAATTAGCCAGACCTGGTGTCACACACCTTTGGATCCAGCTACTTGGAAGGCTGAGGTGGAAAGATTGTCTGAGTCCAGAAGGTTGAGGCTATGGTGACTGTGAGCCTGGCATTGTACTCCAGACTGGATGACAGAGTGATACTCTAACTCAAAAAAAAAAAAAAGCCGGCCGGGCTTGGTGGCTCAGCCTGTAATCCCAGCACTTTGGGAGGCCAAGGTGAGTGGATTGCCTGAGCCCACAGGTTCGAGACCCGCCTGGGCAACTTGACAAGACCTCATCTCTACAATAAA
>NW_007250724.1:68509-70650 GCF_000164805.1 Carlito syrichta
GGAGCCCAGCAGGTCGAGGCTGCGGTGGCCGGGAGCGGACATTGCACTCCAGTCTGGGTGACAGAGTGAGACTCCAACTCAAAAAAAAAAAAAAAAAGCCCAAAAGTTGGCAGCCAAAGCCATCAGGATGGGCAGAAAGCAGGGGAGTAGCAGATACTATTGGAAGTCTGGGAAGGCATAGTGTGAGTGGGACGGCTCAGTACTGGTGAGTGCAGGCCTAGTTTCTCAGCTGGGTTTGAAGCTGCTCTTTCTTTTACACTGTCGCCAATGGGATGATTTGCAGTAGCTACAGGCAGGTAGCAGAGTAACTGGGCTCCTTGAGGCTTCCTCAGTCTAAGCCATCAGGCTCTCAAGGGCAGTGCAAGTCAAGGAGCTGGCCTAGAACTCACAGCCATTTGGGATAGAACCAGACTAGAATTTCCCTGAGTCCCAGCAAGTAAGTACTGCAGGATATTCCGGGACTCTTTTATTCATTCTTTTTTTTTTTTTTTTGAGTTGGAGTTTTATTCTGTCGCCCAAACTGGATTGCTGTGGCCGCTCCCACCCACCGCAGCCTTGCCTGCTGGGCTCTGGCGATCCTTCCACCTCATCCTTCCAAGTACCTGGAACTACAGGCGCGCGCTACCACGCCTGGCTAATTTTTGATTTATTGTAGAGATGAGGTCTCACCAAGTTGCCCAGGTGGGTCTCGAACCCGCAGGCTCAGGCAATCCACTCACCTCAGCCTCCCAAAGGCGCGGGATTACAGGCTGAGCCACCAAGCCCGGCTTATTCATTCATTTTTATGTCGGAGTCTCACTCTGTCGCCAGACTGGAGAACAGTGGTATGATCACGGCCACCGGAGCCTTGACCTGCTGGGCTCGGGCAGTCATTCCTTCTCAGTCTTCCAAATAGTTGGAACCACAGGTGTGTGCCACCGTGCCTGGCTAATTTTTTGATTTATGGTATAGTTGAGGTCTTGCCAAGTTCTCCAGGCTGATCTCAAATCCCTGGCCTTCAAGATAACCTCTCACCTCAACCTCCCAAAGTGCTGGGATTACAGGTGTGAGCCACCACACCTGACTGGAACTCTTTTATTTATTTAATTTATTTATTTTTTAGTTGGAGTTTCACTCTGTCGCCCAGGCTGGAGTGCAGTGGCATACTCATGGCCACCGCAGCCTCAACCTGCTGGTCTCAGGCAGTCCTTCTGCCTCAGCCTTCCAAGTGAGCTGGAACTACAGGCACGTGCCACCATGCCTGGCTAATATTCTGATTTACTGTAGAGATGAGATCTCGCCAAGTTTCACAGACTGGTCTCAAACCCATGGGTTCAGGCAGTTCTCTCACCTTGACCTCCCAAAGTGCTGGAATTAAAGGTGTGAGTCACTACACCCAGCCCTGGGACTCATTCAAATTATAATAAGTTAGTGTGTGCAGAGGGTGTTTCTCTGGGAAAATTGTCAATAGCTTTTTAAAATTATGGAGGTTAGGCCAGGCTCAGTGGCTCAGCCTGTAATCCCAGCACTTTGGGAGGCCAAGGAGAATGGATTACCTGAGCCTGCGGGTTTGAGATCCGCCCAGGCAACTTGTCCAGACCTTGTCTCTACAATAAATTAAAAAATTAGCCAGGTGCGGTAGCACACACCTGTAGTTCCAGCTACTTGGAAGGCTGAGGCAGAAGGATCGCCGGAGCCCAGCAGGTCGAGGCTGCGGTGGCCGGGAGCGGCCACTGCACTCCAGTCTGGGTGACAGAGTGAGTCTCCAACTCAAAAAACAAAAACAAAAAACAAAACAAAACAAAAAAACAAATAAAATTACAGAGGTTAAGGCTGGGCGTGGTGGCTCAAGCCCTTAATCCCAGCACTTTAGGATGCCGAGGTGAGAGGATTGCCTGAGCTCAGGGGTTTGAGACCAGCCTGGACAACTTGATAAGACCTCGTGTCTACAACAAATTTTTTTTAAAAAGCCGAATGTGGTAGCACGCACCTGTAGTTCCAGCTACTTGGAAGACTGAGACAGAAGGACCACCTGAACCCAGCAGGTAGAGGCTGCAGTAGCCGTGAGCATGCCACTGCACTCTGGCCTGGGAGACAGGGTGTCCAACTCAAAATAAAAAAAAAAAAATAGCCGGGCTCGGTGGCTCAGCCTGTAATCCCGT
>NW_007250724.1:71038-80247 GCF_000164805.1 Carlito syrichta
CTTAAAAAAAAAAAAAAAAAAAAGCAACAACGGCTGAGCTCGGTGGCTCAGTCTGTAATCCCAGCATTTTGGGAGGCCGAAGTGAGTGGATTGTCTGAGCCTGCAGGTTCGAGACCTGCTTGGGCAACTTGGCGAGACCTTATCTCTATAATAAATCAAAAATTAGCCAGGTGTGGTAGTGTGAGCCTGTAGTTCCAGCTACTTGGAAGGCTGAGGCAGAAGGATCTCCGGAGCCCAGCAGGTCGAGGCTGTGGTGGCCGGGAGTGGCCACTGCACTCCAGTCTGGGTGACAGAGTGAGACTCCAACTCAAAAAAAAAACTAGCCAGGCGTGGTGGCACACGCCTGTAGTTCCAGCTACTTGGAAGGCTAGGTGGAAGGATCTCAGGAGCCCAGCAGGTTGAGGCTGCGGTGGCCGGGAGTGTGCTACTGCACTCCAGTCTGGGCAACAGAGTGAGACTCCAACTCAAAAACAACAACAACAACAACAAAAATTACGTTGGTAAGGAGTGCTAAAATCCTGCCAAAGAGCATGAAATCTAGAGTATCCCCTTCCCAGACTTGGTGTCCAGACAGCCCCACACTGCTTTCCTAAATGTTGTCTGGCAGTTCCACCATCTCCCTGGTATGTGATGGAGTACTCAGTCGCCACCATCCAGGACTGTATGTCCAATTAGGGGGAGGACAGGAAACAAGATTTTCTCCAGTCCTTAGGGACTGCTGGGAGAGTTGTGACTTGGAGCAGCTTCCTGCAGCTGCTGGGAACAAAGGGCCAAGGAATGCTTGTGCTTCTCCGGTTTTCCTGGGACCCATGTTCTGCTGTTGAAGTCACTAGGTCCACTAGGCTGCACAGTGAGCCTCACTGTCGGCACATTTTATCCCAGAATGAAAGGAATCCAGAATGAGATGATTTTATCCTATAATGAAAGGAATCCAGAATGCGATGACTCTAGTGTGGGCCAATGCAAGAAAGATCCAGCAGGAGTCTGCCTAGTTAGCTATCTTATCAGGTCCCCTGTCTTCTTCCCTGAGCTCCCCCTAGTTGGACCCCATTTTGGATCATTCTGCTCAGAGTCAGGCATGTTCCAGCAAAGTCTAAGATGTCTGGTCGGGGCTTGCTTGTGTAGTAACCTCTGCCCCATTCTTGTCCATCTTGCCAGGCCTGGACATGCTTTGCTATTGCTGAACTCCTCCTGGGGATTTTCAGCAGGAGATTCAGCTGCTCTCCTCCCCAAAGATTCAACTGCAGTGACCCTTCTCCCTTATGGCCTCCTCAGAACAGGTCCTCACACCTCCTTGTTTCCTGCATGCAACTTTCCCCACTCAAGAGCAGAAACATGCTTCTCAGCTGCCCTGGCTGTGACTTTTGTTTCTTTGCCTTTGGTCTTCTTGTATGTCTGGGAATTAAGTAGGTGTTCCTTAAAGCACTTTGTGATTTGATTTGGCTACTTCCCTATCCCTCCCTGCCATCAGTTTCTTTCTGTCGTCACAAACAAGAACCGTTACAAATAAGAACCCAAGTAAGCCGGGCTCGGTGGCTCAGCCTGTAATCCCGCGACTTGGGAGGCTGAGGTGAGTGGATTGCCTGAGCCCACGGGTTCGAGACCTGCCTGGGCAACTTGGCGAGACCTCATCTCTACAATAAACCAAAAAAATCAGCCGGGTGTGGTAGCATGCGCCTGTAGTTCCAGCTACTTGGAAGACTGAGGCAGAAGGTTCGCCGGAGCCCAGCAAGTTGAGGCTGCGGTGGCTGGGAGTGGCCACTGCACTCCAGTCTGGGCGACAGAGTGAGACTTCAACTCAAAAAAAAAAAAAAAAAAAAAAAGAATTGAAGTAGGCTTACATTAAACCCAGGACTGCAGAAGACCTTATAATCAGGTCACCCTGAGAATACCTTGTTCAAAGGCCAGAAGTTTGAGACCAGCCTGGGCAACATAATATATTTTTTGTCTCTACAAAAAATAAAATAAAATAAAAAGTAACCAGACATGGTGCCTCCCAGGCCTTTTTTTTTTTTGAGTTGGAGTCTCACTCTTGTTGCCCAGGTTGGAGGGTAGTGGCACTCTCATGGCCACAGCAGCCTCAACCTACTGAGCTTAGGCGATCCTTTCACCTCAGCCTTCCAAGTAGCTGGAACTACAAATGCATGCCATCACACCCGGCTAGTTTTGTGATTTACTGTAGAGATGAGGTCTCACCAAGTTGCCCAGGCTGGTCTCGAACCCCTGAGCTCAGGCAATCCTCTCTCCTTGGCCTGCCAAAGTGCTGAGATTACAGGCTGAGCCACCACACCTGACCTCCCAGGTCTTTTTGCTGCTCTTTTTGAAGGGGCAGTCCAAATGGGAGACCTTTTCTTCCTCACTGAGGTTGCTCTGGAGCGTCTTTCCTCTTCCACTGGTCCCTGACACAGTGGCAAGACTCTCAGCAAGGTGAGGTCAAAGTGGCTATTGGACGTATGCTCAAGAAGGGATGGGGACAGAAACCTAATCCTGTTTATCTAAAGTCAGATTGGATTAGCCTCTTGCATGACTCCAAGTTCTCTGTGTCTGGGCTCCAGGGGTGTCTAGGTCCTGGTAGCTAAAGTTTTGGTGCAATTGTATTCATTCATTCACTTATTCAGTAAGCACTGGAGCAGTTCCTATTCTAGGCCAGGCCCAGTGGAAATTATGAAGATAAGCACATCTCCATAGCTTAGCCTGTTACTGGCCATGTGACTGTGGGTAAGTGACTTAAACTTTGGGTCTCAGTTTCCTCATCTGTAACATGGGGTCAAACATAACAATTGTGGCAAAGAGTTGTTGAAAGGCATGATGAAATTTTGTGTGTCCAGGCTGCAGGACAGAGGTCAATGATGGTAGTTGTTATCATAAAGGATAATCTTTGCCTTCCAGGAATATAGGGTTTACCAGAGACAATAGTGAGTCAGATGTCAGGAAGCCTGGGGAGTGCTGTTCTTGATGGGATGGGCAAGATTTGGGTAGGTAGAAGAAGAGGGACGCTCAAAGGTAGGAATCTGTAGGGAGTTGAGGATAGAGGAGGAGACTGGCAGGTTTTTCTTGTTTTGGTTTTTCTTGTTTTGGTTTTTTTCTTGGGGGGTTTTGAGTTGGAGTCTCACTCTTTTTTTTTTTTTTGAGTTGGAGTTTCACTCTGTCACCCAGACTGGAGTGCAGTGGCCGCTGCTGGCCACTGCAGCCTTGCCCTGCTGGGCTCCGGCGATGCTTCCGCGTCAGCCTTCCAAGTAGCTGGATCTACAGGCACGCGCTACCACGCCCAGCTAATTTTTGATTTATTGTAGAGATGAGGTCTTACCAAGTTGCCCAGACGGGTCTTGATCCCACGGGCTCAGGCAATCCACTCACCTCAGCCTCCCAAAGTGCTGGGATTACAGGCTGAGCTACTGAGCCCGGCGGAGTCTCACTCTTATCACCCAGGCTGGAGGGCAGTGGCATGCTCATGGCCACTGCAACCTCGACCTCCCGAGTTTAGGTGATACTTCTGCTTCAGCCTTCCAAGTAGCTAGAACTACAGAAGCACTCCACCATGCCCAGCTAGTTTTTGTGATTTATTTATTTATTTTTTTATTTATGTTTTTGAGTTGGAGTCTCACTCTGTCACCCAGACTGGAGTGCAGTGGCACGCTCCTGGCCACTGCAGCCTCGCCCTGCTGGGCTCCCGCAATCCTTCTGCCTCAGTCTTCCAAGTTGCCGGAACTACAGGCGTGCGCTACCATGCCCAGCTAATTTTTTTTTAATATATATATTGTAGAGATGTGATCTTGCCAAATTGCCTGGGTGGGTCTCGAACCCTCAGGCTCAGGCAATCCACTCGCTTCAGCCTCCCAAAGTGCTGGGATTACAGGCTGAGCCACCGAGCCTGGCCGTTTTTGTGATTTATTGTAGAGTCTAGATCTTACCAAGTTGCCCAGGCTGGCCTCAAACCCCTGGACTCAGGCAGTCCTCTCACCTCCCCTCCCAAAGTGCTGGGATTATAGGCATGAGCCATTGCACCTGGCTTTAAAAATTGTGTATTTGGGGAGGGAAGGGCAAAAAAAAAAAAGTAGGTATTTATTCTTGCATATTTAAACTTCAGTCATCTTCAAAGTACTCTCTGTTTGATACAACACACCTATCAAGGTGCTTTTTCCGGCTGGGTGTGGATATCTGCAATCCCAGCACTTCAGGAGGCAGAGGTAAGAGGTAAGGGGTGCCGGGCTTGGCATCTCTACAATAAATCAAAAAATTAGCCAGGCATGGTAGCGCACACCTGTAGTTCCAGCTACTTGGAAGACTGAGGCGGAAGAATCGCCGGAGCCCAGTAGGTCAAGGCTGCGGTGGCTGGAAGCGGCCACTGCACTCCAGTCTGGGCGACTGAGTGAGACTCCAACTCAAAAAAAAAAATTAAATTTAATTAAAAAAAGAGGTAAGGGGCTTGCCTGAGCCCAGGAGTTCAAGACCAGCCTGAGCAACATGGTGAGACCTCATCTCTACAATAAATTAAAAGAAATTAGCTGAGTGTGGTGGCATGCACCTGTAGTCTCAGCTACTGGGAAGGCTGAGGTGGAATGATCGCCTGAGCCCAGCAGGTTGAGGCTGCAGTAGCCATGATTATAGCACTGTACTCCAGCCTGGGTGACAGAGTGAGAGTCCTACTCCAAAAAAAAAAAAAAAGAAGATTGCTTTGCTTTTTTCCACTGCTCAAAATAGTTTTGTAATTAGTTCATTTTGATGCCTTTTATATTTCCGTCTTTTTGTTTGTTTGTTTCACCTCTTCCATAACTGTAAAAGATTTCCTTTTGAGGACTTTTTCTCTTTGGGGGAAACAAACAGAAAAAAGTTGCTCAGGGCAAGATTGGGTGAATAGGGAGGGTGGGGCATGATGGTCATGCCTTTTTTGGTCAAAAGTTGCTGAACACTCAGTGCAGTGTGGGTTGTCATGGTGGAAAAACCAGTCACTTGTTTGCCACAACTCAGGACATTCTTCTGCAAATCGTGATGCAACCTTCTCAAAACTTGAAGATATAAATCTCTCTAGGTTAATAAAAATCATGGGGCCCAGTGTGGTGGCTCACACCTTTAATCCCAGCACTTTGGGAGGCCGAGGCAAGAGGATTGCCTGAGTCCAGGGGTTCAAGACCAGCCTGGGTAATTTGGTGAGACCTTGTCTCTACAATAAATCAAGAAAAATTGGCCAGGTATGGTGGCACACGCCTGCAGTTCCAGCTACTTGGAAGACTGAGTCAGAAGGATCGCCTGAGCCCAGCAGGTTGAGGATGTGGTGGCTGTGAGCATGCCATCGCCCTCCACCTGGGTGACAGAGTGAGACTCCAATGCAAAAAAAAAAAAAAGAAATGAAAAGAGTCTTAAGAGGACTCTTTATAAGTGGTTTTCCTTTTTTTTTGAGTTTCTCACTCTGTTGCCCAGGCCGGAGTGCAGTGGCATGCACACAGTCACTGTAGCCTCAACCTGCTGGGCTCAGGTGATCCTTCCTTCTCAGACTCCCAAATTGTTGGGATTACAGGTGTGAACCACCACAGCCAGCTCTTCATAAGTGTTAATAGGGATTTTTTACAGCTTTTTTTGGTTGCAGTTTCCAGTTTTGATTTTTTTTTTGAGTTGGAGTCTCACTCTGTCACCCAGACTGGAGTGCAGTGGCCGTTTCCAGCCACCGCAGCCTCAACCTGCTGGGCTCTGGCTATCCTTCCGCCTCAGCCTTCCAAGTAGCTGAAATTACAGGTGTGCACTACCACACCCGGCTAATTTTTTGGTTTTTTTGATTTATTGTAGAGATGAGGTCTCGAAAAGTTGCTAAGGCGGGTCTCGAACCCGCGGGCTCAGGCAATCCACTCACCTCAGCCTCCCAAAGCGCGGGATTACAGGCTGAGCCACCGAGCCTGGCTGTATTTTTTTTTTCTTTTGAGTTGGAGTCTCACTCTGTCACCCAGGTTGAAGTGCAGTGGCACACTCACGGCCAATGCAGCATTGACTTACTGGGCTCAGGTGATCTTTCTGCTTCAACCTTCCAAGTAGCTAGAACCACAGGCATGTGCCACCATGCCCGGCTTATTTTTTTATTTATTGTAGAAACGAGGTCTTGCCATGTTGCTCAGGCTGATCTCAAACCCTTGAGCTCAGGAGCAGTCCCAAAGCGCTAGGACTACAGACGTGAGCCACTGTGCTCAGCCATGTTTTCAGATGTATTAAACAAACAAAAGCCCTTCAAAAACAAATAAAAATTTGGTTGACCATTTGATCCAGAGGAACTAATTCCAAGTGTACTACAATGGACCCATCCTCTAAAAAATAAATCCTTTTTTGGGGGGTGGTTCCCCCTCGTATAACAATGTGCTCACATATAATAAATGTGGTAAGTGGGGTCCTGGAGCAGGGACACCCTGCCCAGGCTGGAAACTGAGACAGGGGATGAGCAGGAGCAAGGAAGGCCAAGTGAGCAAAGAATGCTGTGGGCAAAGGGTCAGCATGTGGAAAGGCTTAAAGGGAGCTGGAAGATGCCTGACATGTTTGTAGAAACTTAAAGAGGCCCATGTAACTGGGGTATTGTGCAAAAAGAAAGAAAGAAAAAGAAAAGAAAAAACTGGGGGAAGGAGGTGGGAGTGGGTGTTGAGAGAAGTAGAAGTAGAGAGGTATGAGAAATGGAGGGTGGGGAGGGAGGGAGAGGGGAGGATCCTTGTCCTTCAGCAGCTAGAAGTTGGAAAGAACACTGCACAGAGCAGGCTCACAGGTAGATTTGGGTTTAGAAGTTAGCTCTTGTTATTGCCGCACGTGGACTGGGTTAGCAGTGGGCTGAAAACAGTCACCAGTAGAGGACAGGGCCCTGTAGCCCCTCCTCTCTGCAGGCTATTGTACTTCTATGGGAGAAGGTGTTCAGAAGAGCAAGGCCCAAGAAGACAAGGGAGAAGTGCAGGGTAGAGGCTGGCATCTCATCCTCAGGCTGATAGGAGGCAAGGGGACCTTGGCCCTTGAGGAGCCTAGGAGCAGCAGCAGCTGTTGCTCTTGGCAAGGCTATAGGCAGCCCACAGCTGTGGTGGCCAGTGGGTTTAAGGATTTAAGGCCAAGGACATCTGAAAGGTGGGGTTATGGGTAGGGTAGCAGAGCCATCTAGACAGGGGAGGAGGAGGTCCTGGCAGTTCGGCCAGGGGCACAGGGGCAGTGTCCCACTCTGATCCAGCTGTCTGGGAACAGCTGCTAGAAGAGGGAGGGAAGGGGGAGGGAGGAAGCCAGGCAGCAACAGGTGAGGACACTCTGGCAGCCAGTCGTGGGAACAGAGAGGCAGAGAGGATGAAAGAGCTTTATGGGAGGGAACCCAGGAAAACATTATAGAAGCATCTACGTGTCAAAGGGCCTGCCTGAGTCCCACACATTCAAATGCAGCTGGATTCTTCTGGGAAAGAAAGTCTGGGGTAAGGGATAGAGGGTAGGGAAGGAGACAAGTGCTCTCCTCTTCCTTCTAGAGGTTTCCCCAAAGTCCATTCTCCTAAACTGCACTGCCTTCTTCAGAACCCCTCTGGAGCCCTTCCGCATCCTTATTCCTGGGTTGATTTTTTCCTCCCCTCTCCCCACCCTCCTCCTCTCCTTATCTACTCCTGTGGCCTGGCCCTATTCCTAGGAAGGAAAGTAAACAGAACAAAGGGTTCTTTTTTTTATTTTCTTAGTTGGAGTCTCACTCTTTTGCCCAGACTGGAGTGCAGTGGCTGCTCCTGGCCACCGCAGCCTCGACCTGCTGGGCTCCAGCGATCCTTCTGCCTCAGCCTTCCAAGTAGCTGGAATTATAGCCATGTGCTACCATGGCCGGCTGATTTTTTGATTTATTGTAGAGATGAGGTCTCACCAAGTTGCTCAGGCGCGTCTCGAACCCACGGGCTCAGGCGATCCACTCACCTCAGCCTCCCAAAGGTGCGGGATTACAAGCTGAGCCACCAAGCCCGGCTAACAAAGGGTTCTTAAGGGCCTTTTGGAAAGCTCTGGTCCACAAGTGTCAGAGAGGAAAAGGGTCTAAAGGTGGAAAGGCATTTACCTATGCTCCCAGTCAGTCAGACACAGGCACCAGGGCCTTTACTTGTGTATACTCAGCCCTCAGGGCCTTGACCCTGGGTAAGACTCTAGCTGTAAGGGTAAGTGGGCCTGGGGCACCCCGTGCTCTGCCTCTGTGAGCCAAAGGCACTTAATTTTGGGGGGGGGTTTGAGTTGCAGTCTCACTCTGTCACCCAGACTGGAGTGCAGTGGCACGCTCCCGGCCACTGCAGCCTCCACCCGCTGGGCTCAGGCGATCCTTCCGCCTCACCCTTCCAAGTAGCTGGAATGACAGGTGTGCGCTACCACGCGCAGCTAATTTTTTTTTTTTTGATATATTGTAGAGATGAGGTCTCGCCAAGTTGCCCAGGCGGGTCTCGAACCCGTGGGCTCAGGCAATCCACTCACCTCAGCCTCCCAAAGCACTGGGAAGACAGGCTGAGCCACTGAGCCTGGCTCAAAGGCACTTATTAAAAGCAATGATTGTAGGTGTCATGAAGAAGACTGTGGGTTTCCACTTATCTGCCCACCTTAACACCAGGGTCTAAGTGATCATTTGAATCAATTATTGTTCCAGGCAGCAGAGTGAGTTACAAGGAGGTTTTGGGTACAGGAAAAGGTAGGGGATCAGCTAAGAACGAGCTTTCTCCCAGGGATCCCCCCAGCATAGGCTGTGGAGCAGCCTTTCTCACTGCACCATATCTTTGTCTTTGTATTATATCAGAGACTACATGCCCCACCCCCAAGTTGGAGTCTCACTCCTTTGCACAGGCTGGAGTGCAGTGGCATGCTCACAGCCACCCCAGCATTGACCTGCTGGGCTCAGGTGATTCTTCCACCTCAGCCTTCCAAGTAGCTAAAATTACAGGCACACGCCACGATGCCCGGCCTATTTTTTTTAATTTATTGTAGAGATGAGATTTCGCCAAGTGCTGGCTGGGATTATAGGCTTGAGTCACTGGTCCAGACTTACATTCTTTCAAGTACCCTAGAACACTGGAGATGATGAAATACTTCTTTCTTTTTTTTTTTTTTTTTTTTTTTTGAGTTGGAGTCTCTGTCACTCAGACTGGAGTGCAGTGGCTGCTCCCGGCCACCGCAGCCTCGACCTGCTGGGCTCCAGCGATCCTTCCGCCTCAGCCTTCCAAGTAGCTGGAAGTACTGGCATGTGCTACCACGCCTGG
>NW_007250724.1:80408-88201 GCF_000164805.1 Carlito syrichta
GGCTAATTTTTTGATTTATTGTAGAGATGAGGTCTCGCCAAGTTGCCCAGGCGGGTCTCGAACCCGCGGGCTCAGGCAATCCACTCACCTCGGCCTCCCAAAGCATAGGATTACAGGCTGAGCCACTGACCCCGGCCTTTTTTTTGTTTGTTTTTTTGAGTTGGAGTCTCACTCTGTCACCCAGACTGGAGTGCAGTGGCCACTCCCGGCCACTGCAGCCTCAACCTGCTGGAAGCCGGTGATCCTTCTGCCTCAGCCTTCCAAGTAGCTGGAAATACAGGTGCGCGCTACCATGCCCAGCTAATTTTTGATTTATTGTAGAGATGAGGTCTTGCCAAGTTGCCCAGGTGGGTCTCGAACCCGTGGGCTCAGGCAATCCACTCACCTCAGCCTCCCAAAGAGCTGGGATTACAGACTGAGCCACTAAGCCTGGCGAAATATTTCTTTTTACCCTTTCTGGACAAACTCTGCACATACAATAAACGGATCTTTGTATGTCTCTGGGGACATGTCATTGCCTCTGCAGAGAGCCGTCACCAAGCTTATAGCCAGTCTTGCCCACCGCTAGAGGCCCAGAGCCCTTGCCACAAGCTGGGGTCTTTGTCTTTCTTGAGAGTCATAACCATTCACAGTTGACTCTAGCCAGGACTTCTATCTAGCTTGGTTAAGTGGCAGGTGCTGGGAGGAACATTTGTCTTTTTTTTTTGAGTTGGAGTCTCACTTTGTTGCCCAGGCTGGAGTGCAGTGGCACACTCACAGACACTGCAGCTTTGACTAGCTGGGCTCAGGCGATTCTTCCACCTCAGCCTTCCAAGTAGCTGGAACTAGAGGCATGCACCACCATACCCGGCTAATTTTTTAATTTATTGTAGAGATGAGGTCTTGCCAAGTTGCCCAGGCTGGTTTCAAACCTGTGGGCTCAGACAGTCCTCTCACCTCGGCCGGTATTATAGGTGTGAGCCACTGTGCCTGGCCTTTTAAAAATTAATTAAATGGCTGGGCTGGGTGGCTCAGCCTGTAACCCGCGCTTTGGGAGGCTGAGGTGAGTGGATTGCCTGAGCCTGCGGGTTTGAGACCCACATGGGTAACTTGGCGAGACCTCATCTCTACAATCAATCAAAAAATTAGCCGGGCTTGGTAGCGCACACCTGTAGTTCCAGGTACTTGGATGGCTGAGGCGGAAGGATTGCTGGTGGCCGGAGCCCAGCAGATGGAGGCTGCAGTGGATGGGAGCGGCCACTGCACTCCAGTCTGGACGACAGAGTAAGACTCCAACTTGGAAAAAAAATTAATTAAATTAATTGGTTAATTTTTGAGTCGGAGTCTCACTCTGTCACCCAGGCTAGAGTGCAGTGGCATGCTCACGGCCACCACAGTCTTGACCTCCTGGGCTAAGGCGATCCTTCTGCCTCAGCCTTCCAAGTAGCTGGAACTACAGGCACATGCCACTATACACATCTAATTTTTTTTTTTTTTGAGTTGGAGTCTCACTCTGTCGCCCGAACTGGAGTGCAGTGGCCGCTCCCGGCCACCGCAGCCTTGACCTGCTGGGCTCCAGCGATCCTTCTGCCTCAGCCTTCCAAGTAGCTGGAATTACAGGCATGCGCTACCATGCCTGGCTGATTTTTTGATTTATTGTAGAGATGAGGTCTCGCTGCCCAGGCGGGTCTCGAACCCGTGGGCTCAGGCAATCCACTCACCTCAGCCTCCCAAAGGCGCGGGATTACAGGCTGAGCCACCGAGCCCGGCTTAATTTTTTGATTTATTGTAGAGATTAGGTCTCCCCAAGTTGTCCAGGATGGTCCTGACCCTATGAACTCAGGCAATCCTCTCACCTCAGCCTCCCAAAGTGCTGGGATTATAGACGTGAGTCACTGCACCAGGCTGGGAAGAACATTTGAAGGTCACCAGCCCGGTGCAGTGAGCAGGAAGGAGATGAATGGGACAGCTGGTTGAGGCCTCACACCTGCCAGATAACATTGCATGTGTCCTGAAGGCCTCCTGCATGCCTGTGTTAGAAGTCCTGGGGGAGTCAGGTGGGGAATTGCTCTGGAACTCATCTTGGGGCAGGACCCTCCCCTACCACTTCTGCCCAACTTCCCTCTCCCCACCTCTGCCACAGTCCCAGTCTATGGGCTTCCTTTTCCCCAGAGAGTGGTGCAGGGCCTCAGTTGGGCTATGCAGTATCTGCCCTGAAGTCTTTACTTACAGTGCATACCAAGAGTTACCGAAGTCCAAAGGAGCCCTTCCTCTACCAGGTCTCTTCCCCCTGGACCTTTCTCCCCTAGAAAGGAGCCCTTCCTCTACCAGGTCTCTTCCCCCTGGACCTTTCTCCTCTAGGGCAGAAGGGAGGGGAGTGGCCTCTTTGCGTTCCTCAGAAGGTGGAGGCAGAGAAAGTCAGAAACTTTCTCTCTAAATGCTAGTTCTGACTTGACTTCCTTGGTGACCCGTGTCCCTCCTCTGCATGATCCCCATCTCTACCCCTACTCCGCCTGCTTTTTACTCCCCCACCTCTCCTCCATTCTCTTACTTCTCTTTTCCCACCTACAAGGGGATGTCCCCTCACCCCTTGCCCCACTGCATTCCTTCTTGAAGGCCAGAAGGCACCAGCACCATCTGCCCCTCCCTGCCTTCCTCACGCCACCTTTTAGCTTCCATGACCCTTGCTCCTGAGATTCTACACTTCTGGCAAATCCCAGGCTTGTTAAATCTCGCACTGGCACCTGCCTTCCCATCAGTTGCTCTCTCTCCCTTTTTCACTGCTCCGTTCACTGTTCAGGCCTTGGTGATCTCCAAAGTCCCTCAGACCTGCCTGACCCACTTTCTCCTCGGCCTTCACTATGGCCATTCCCTAGGCTTACTGTGTTCGTTCCCTAGAAAATTCCAGGACTTCTCCTTCACCTCCTACAGGTTCTGCCTTCACAGAGAGGATTTCCCTGATGAGCTGAACCACATAGTATACCTTGGCCCTTTCCTATGTTCTCATTCTCTTTGTAACTACCTGACTATTACATTTGTATTTACTTATTTTATTTGCTGTCTTATTACTCTAGATTTTGGAATCTACAAGGGCAGGGCTTGTTACTTTTGTTTCTTTTTGTGTTCCCAGCTTACAATAGACTCAGAAAATATCTGTGACTCGAACAACACGTGGATGGATGTTTCATCCTGGCCTTACTCAGTCACATAATCTGGTCTTCTGTCACTTTCAGTGAGTAGGCAGGGCCACAACCCACACATGAGGTCACTTGATAATGAGTGGCCAAGGGGCTCAGAAAGGGCAAGCAGCTTATGCAAGGTTATCCAGTGAACTCAGCTCTGAGTCTCAGTGGGGGCCTATTCCTTACACGAACACATTGGGAGTCTTTGCTGATGAGCTAACATTCACCCTTTATTTTACTTTATTTTATTTTTGAGTTGGAGTCTCACTCAGTCGCCCAGACTGGAATGCAATGGCCGCTCCCGGCCACCGCAGCCTCGACCTGCTGGGCTCCGGCGATCCTTTCGCTTCAGCCTTCCAAGTAGCCGGAATTACAGGCGCGCACTACCACACCTGGCTAATTTTTTGATTTATTGTAGAGATGAGGTCTCGCTGCCCAGGCGGGTCTCGAACCCGCGGGCTCAGACGATTCACTCACCTCAGCCTCCCAAAGCGTGGGATGACAGGCTGAGCCACTGAGCCTGGCTCCAAGGGCATTCTCATTAGCTGTGATAGCAGGGTCAGAATTAGTTTACTGAGTAGCCCATCAATGTCTCTAAGAAGCCGTGGAGGGGTGCCCAGGCTGAAGAGAAGGACAGGCCCACCTTTCAGGCCAGCTCTGAGAGAAAGGGATGTTTCTATTCTGGAGGATCTTGTGGCTGGCCTCTGAATCATATCTGGACATATGACTAAGAGTAGAGAAAGGGCTCTCAGCCAGGCATGGTGGTTCAAGCCTGTAATCCCAACACTGTGGGAGGCCAAGGCGAGAGGATTGCCTGAGCTCAGGAGTTCAAGACCAGCCTGGGAACTTGGTGAGACCTCTTCTCTACAATGAATAAAAAAATAAGCCAGGCGTGATGACACATGCCTATAGTTCCAGCTACTTGGAAGGCTGAGGTGGAAGGATCACCTGAGCCAGCAGGTTGAGCCTGCGGTGGCTATGAGTGTGCCGCTGCACTCCAGCCTGGGCAACAAGAGTGAGACTCCAACTCAAAAAAAAAAAAAAAAAAAAAAAAGGGGGCTCTCAATCCAGCTACACTGGATGAATGTGGGTAGCTTCTCCCAAGATTCTGGGTTTAGGGGCTATCTGGTTAGTGACTGAAGAGAATTAACAAATAGGCTTCTCTGCTTTGCATGCTTCTTCTAGCTGCCCAGCCAAACTAAACCTAATCTGGTGTTTAGTCCAGCGATCAAGGCCACAGGCCCAGTGTTTTGGGAACAGCCATGCAAAGTTGGCCTTGGGGGACTATCTTATCCCAGAGCCAGCAAAGAATGGAATGTAGCTGAGGGAGGGGCATTGAACATGTATGTCCACCCAGGGAAGAGTTGTCTTTTATTTATTCAACCAACATTCATCCTTGCTATGGAGCTTTTGCCCCACAGGACTCTATGTTCCTAGAGGGACAGGTGTGAAAGCTATGGACCAGCTGACTGGAGGAAGGCCCTGTGCCAGCCATGTATTAAGGGATCTGGTGGAAGTGCTGGAGTGGAGGGCCCTGCAAGGGAAGAAATTGGCTTCTGGGAAGGCTGGTGGTGACCTGCAAACACGCCTACTGGCAGTTTTTTCCAGATGAACGTATCGGACCTTTTTTTTCTGCCAGAGCAGCCAAACAATCTGCCTTCTGTTAAATCTAGACAAAAGAGACCGCTTCCTTGCCCTGACTTGGCTGGCCTGACTTGTTAGCCTCCTGCCTCAGGCAGGCCTGCAGGCCTGGCACTGGGGTCAGGAGCCTCCACCCTTGACCAGCACTGGTCCTTGCCCTTTTCTTCCAGGCTTGGAGAAAGAATCAGCAACAGGAACCTCCCTCCCATGGGAAGAATCTGAGGATAGGCACTGGCCCTTGGCCCTCAGTTCCCTGGAAAAATGCCAGGGTAAAAAGCCCTGGAATCCTACGACCAGAGGAAAATTTGGTTCGTATAGTGTCTGCTAGATTTGGTCTGAAGAGCCAAGGTCTTAGCTTAAATCATATGAACCCCAAGGAAACACTAGGACATTTGCCTTGGGCTTTGCATAGGGCTTGGACCCTTGGGAATAACTGTGTCATCCAGGAGGTCAGGCAGACAGCAACTTGCTTCCTTCTCAAATCAAAATTGAGTTTCTTTTTTTTTATTGCCTCCCCCCAGGAGAAATTGAGCTTCTATTATGTGCTATTGGCTGTTAGGTGACAGTTACAATGTGGGGCCAAGCAAATTGGTATCTGACATCAAGGGTTCATACTTCAGTGCAGGAGACAAACCTTAATCAGATAATCTTCCTGGAGCCTCAGGCTGGGGGTCTAAGTGGAAGAAACATAGTAGGCTGAAGGCCCAGGAGTGCTGAGGGTTGATAGTCAGGCCTGAAAAGTCTCATTCTTATCCTCTTGATCAGTCTTCCTAGGTCATACCATGTGAGTCTTTTGGCTAACTGCTCCTGGGCACCACCCAGGTCTCATTTTTAGTCCTTCCTTACAACTGACTGGAGCACCAAGCCTGGCTTGGGGTGGCCTAGGCTCTGCTGGGATTCTGAGGGTGAGTTATTAGGGACCTTGTGCTGAGCCCTCGGGTGGGCTGTGTAGTTCTCAGGGAGGGGAAAAGCTTTGACTCTTAGAACTAAAGGAAGTAACAAGGCCTTAACTTTATAGCTCCCACACAAGCAAGGGGACTATAAAGACAGTTGCCTACGTCTCTCTTGACATTAGTATGGGCTCCAGTGGGGGCTGGTTGGGATCCAGTGTGGACTGATTAGGCCCCAAGAGGCTGGTTCAACTCTGGTCAGCCAGGCCTTCTGACTGGGCCGAGGTCCTGAAGGAATGCAGTGTTTGAGGGACTCCAGCTCCAGACAAAATTTAAGAAATGACAGCAAGAAGGACCAGAACTTAGGGATGTTCTGGCCTGGGATCTACAAAGCCTGGAGGCCTGGGGAAGAGGGAGGAAGAAAGCATCAGAGCCAGCCTGGGGCCCTAGCACCTCCAAATGAACCCCAAACCTGGGGAAGCAGGGACTAGATTTGGCTATGCGGGCTTTAGTTTTTTATTTCTATTTTTATTTTTATTTATTTATTTTTTGAGTTGGAGTCTCACTCTGTCACCCAGACTGGAGTGCAGTGGCACACTCCCGGCCACCACAGCCTCCACCTGCTGGGCTCCGGCGATCCTTCCACCTCAGCCTTCCAAGTAGCTGGAACTACAGGTGCGCTACCACACCCGGCTAATTTTTTGATTTATTGTAGAGATGAGGTCTCGCCAAGTTGCCCAGGTGGGTCTCAAACTCGCAGGCTCAGGCAATCCACTCACCTTGGCCTCCCAAAGTGTGGGATTACAGACTGAGCCACCAAGCCCGGCTTTTTATTTTTATTTTTGAGTTGGAGTCTCACTCTGTTGCCCAGGCTGGAGTGCAGTGGCATGTTCACAGCCACCGTAGTCTCAACCTGCTGGTCTCAGGTGATCCTTCTGCCTCAGCCTTCCAAGTAGTTGGGACCACAGGTGCCTGCCACCATGCCCAACTAATTTTACGATTTTAATTTTTTTGAGTCAGTGTCTCACTCTGTTGCCCAGGCTGGAGTATAGTGGCACGCCCATGGCCACCACAGCCTTGATCTGCTGGGTTCAGGCGATCCTTCCACCTCAGCTTTCCAAGTAGCTGGAACAACAGGTGTGTGCTACCACAACAACCTTATTTTTTTTAAATTTATTGTAGAGACAAGGTCTCACCAAGTTGCCCAGGCTGGTCTCAAACCCCTGGGTGCAGACAATCCTCTCACCTCTACCTCCCAAAGTGCTGGTACTATAGGTATGAACACCATGCCTGGCCTATAAGGGCTTTAGGTTTTCTACTCTCAGTACTAGGAAGGGTCTATAGTATTCTTTTGGGTATCAGCTAGTGAAGGCAGAGCCCTTCTTTTTTTTTTTTTTTTTGAGTTGAAGTCTCACTCCGTCTCCCAGGCTGGAGTGCAGTGGCATGCTCACGGCTACCACAGCCTCGACTTGCTGGGCTCAGGTGATCCTTCTGCCTCAGCCTTCCAAGTAGCTGGAACCACAGGTGCCTGCCACCATGCCCAGCTAATTTTACAATTTTATTTTAATTTTTTTTGAGTCGGTGTCTCACTCTGTTGCCCAGGTTGGAGTGCAGTGGCATACCCATGGCCACTGCAGTCTCAACCTACTGGGCTCAGGTGATCCTTCTGCCTCAGCCTTACAAGTAGCTGGAATTACAGGCATGCACCACCATGCCCGGATGGTTTTTTTGATTTTTTTGTAGAGATGAGGTCTCATCAAGTTGCTCAGGCTGGTCTTGAACCCATGGGTTCAGGCAATCCTCTCACCTTGGCCTCCCAAGTGCTGGGATTATAGGTGTGAACCACCGTGCCTGGCCAAGGCAGAGTCCTTCTTTCTGTGGAGCTCTGGGGATGGTTGGGCATGGATGCTGGGACCCTGTAGAACAGAGTGAGTCCTGGTACTTCATCTAGCATGAACAATGCCCAAAAAGAAGAAGCTGAGCTACTCTGGCATCTGTGGATGGTCACTGAGGTCTGAAGAGTGGTGCTGCTTCTTTGCAGATGGTAGTATCTGGGAGATGTCTCTTGAGGCTTGTACTCACTGCTTTTTTTTTTTTTTTT
>NW_007250724.1:88221-90985 GCF_000164805.1 Carlito syrichta
CCGGGCTGATTTTTTATTTATTGTAGAGATGAGGTCTCGCTGCCCAGGCGGGTCTCGAACCTGCGGGCTCAGGCAATCCACTCACCTCAGCCTCCCAAAGGCGCGGGATTACAGGCTGAGCGACCAAGCCTGGCACTCACTGCTTTCATTTTGGAAAAACAGAGATATAACTATATAGTCAGACACTAAAATACCCAGAAGAACCTATGAATGCAAAGCAGTGCCTGGTGGTCAGGTAGGTGGCACTCTCTCTGAGTCAAAGGGGTGAATGAGAGAATAGATTTTGTTTAGAAATCCAAATAATACTTTGCATTCTCAGCATTTTTTTTTTTTTTTTTGAGTCAGAGTCTCTATTGTCCAGGTTAGAGTACAGTGGCACACTCATGGCCACCACAGCCTTGACCTGGGGAATTCAGGTAATCATGCTACCTTAGTCTTCCAAGTAGCTGGAACTATAGGTGCATGCAGCCACATCTGGCTAATTTTTTTATTTACTGTAGAGATGAGGTCTCACTAAGTTGCCCAGGGTGGTCTTGAACCCCTTGGCTCAGGCAATTCTCTCACCTCGGCCTCCCAAAGAGCTGAGATTACAGGTGTGGGATTACAGCCACTGCACCTGGCCATTCTTAGTTTTTAGCCTTTTTTTTTAGTTGGAGTCTCACTCTGTCGCCCAGGCTGGAGTGCAGTGGCACACTCACGGCCACCCCAGCATTGACCTGCTGGGCTCTAGCCATCCTTCTGCCTCAGTCTTCCAAGCAGCTGAAACTACAGGCCCGTGCTACCATGCCTGGCTAATTTTTTATTTATTGTAGAGACAAGGTCTCGCCAAGTCACCTGGGTGGGTCTTGAACCTGCAGACTCAGGCAATCCACTCACCTCTGCCTCCCAAAGTGCTGGGATAACAGACTGAGCCGCCGAGTTCAGCCTGCAGCAGAATTTTAGAGCTGGATTTGAGAGGCTGCTAACTTTTTTTTGTTGAGTTGGAGTCTCACTCTGTCGCCCAGGCTGGAGTGCAGTGGCATGCTCATGGCCACTGCAGCCTCGACCTGCTGGGCTCAGGTGATCCTTCTGCCTCAGCTTTCCAAGTAACTGTATCTACAGGTGCATGCTACCATGCCTGACTAATTTTTTGATTTATTGTAGAGATGAGGTCTCGCCAAGTTTCCCAGGCTGGTCTCGAAGCCCTGGGCTCAGGCAATCCTTTCGCCTTGACCTCCTAAAGTGCTAGGATTACAGGCTTGAGTCACTGTGTCTGGCCAAGGCTGCTAACTTTTTCAGTCTTAACAGCTAAGGGATGATTTGAGGCCTTTCCCCTGGTTTTTAGTTCCTTTCTTTTCTAGTTTCTGTAAATGAGCTTTGGAGTCTAAGCACTTAAGTATAGTGAACTGTAAACAGTTATGTGTGTTTGGGAGGTGGGGCATTCTTTTCTGCTCTCTCTGAAATTTTCTTTTCCCAGACACTCCTGAGTGGGGAGAGAAAGCAGGAGAGCCCCAGAACTGTCTGGGATCCAGGGAGGTGTCCCTGGCAGGAATGCAGAACACAAGCAGTTCTGTCTCTAAAATGTACTTGCTGGCCAGGTGGTGGTTCACACCTGTAATCTCAGAATTTTGGGAAGCTGAGGCCAGAGGATTGCTTGAGCTGAGGAGTTCAAGACCAACCTGGACAAAACATAGTGAGACCCTGTCTCTAAAAAAATAATATATATAAAAAAATAATATATATATATACACATATATAATATATAATATATATATGTATATATGCGTACCTGTGGCCCCAGCTACTCAGGAGGCTGAGGCAGAAGGTTTGTCTGAGTCCAGGAGGTTGAGGCTGTGGTGCCATGATCGTGCCACTGCACTCCAGCCTGGGAGACAAAGTGAGACCCCGACTCAAAAAGACAACAAAAAAAATGTGCTTGCTGACAAGAGTGCTACAGGCCAAGGAGAGAATGGACCCATCATGCACAGGGTGTGGGGATTGGAAAGAAGCAGAACCCACCACAGGTCCCACTCCCAGATCTATCCAGTTACTGTCAGATTCAATAACTGTAAAGTCCGGAGTCTTTGGGGTGGGTGCTACAGATAAGCCCTGGGAAGAGCTAAAACGACTTTAGGATCCTTGCCTTGAAGGGAGGACAGTCCCCAACAGTAACCCTTGCCTTTTATTCTCCCTTTACTGCCTCCCACCAAAGAATGAGGGCCACTAGGAGTGAGTGACTAGCGCCTGTGGGTCAGAGCTATTTTGGGCTCCAGAGGAGGCATGGGATTCCGGCGAACCAAGCAGGGGGAGGGGACGAGTGTTAGGCCAGAGGATCTTCAAGCTTCCCGGACTCCCCAGCCTGATGTAGGCGAGGCCCTAGGAGATGGGGTAGCCTCCCGTCCCTCCTGGTTTTGATCCCAGTTTCCCCATCCGCGTAAGGGCCTGGCAGCAAAGCCTTCATCCTTCGCAATTGAGAGGACGCTTCCTCATTGTTCTCACAATTTAGAAATACCCCGTCATTTGCATTCGAGGGAAATTAGGAGGGCTGAACGCAGTCGACGGGTGGACAGTTGTGGCTGGGTCAGTTCGCAGGCCTGATCATCCCTGGTTAGTCTTAGAGACCCAAACGTCTGAGGTCGGGCAGGACGCCCCTCCCCCACACTCCAGGTCCACAGGGCTCCGGGGTACCCGGACCCGCTGGGGTGTGTCCCGAGTCTGATTTAGCTGGTCGGGGGCGGGGTTTCCGTGACGAGGCGTGGCTTTTCCGGCGGGGGCGTGTCTAGCC
>NW_007250724.1:91152-98052 GCF_000164805.1 Carlito syrichta
TTCGCGCCGAGTCCCCGGGGAGTGGTGGAGGCGTCCTGGGGCCGGGAGGCGCGAACACCTGCCGCGGCCCGCCCGCCGGCGCTGGGTGAGTGCGCCGCCTGTCCCCCGCCACCGTGCCTGGCCATTCGGGCCCCTATCCCCGTTGCCGGCTGAGCCTTCCTCGGAACACCTGCTGCTGCTCGCTTTTCGGCCTGGGGCGGGGACACGGCCGCGGACGTCCTTGTGGGTGAGGAGGCGGCGCCGCCCGGGCGGAGCCGCCCCTTTGCTCTGGGTCCCGCAGGCAAAACCTCGGAGCGTTTGGCTGCAAGGCCCGGGCGGCGCGCCGCGGCGATGGGCCAGGCCTTAGCTCAGCCCGCGCTCCCAGGAACGCAGGGCCTGCGCGTTGGCCGCGGGCGTGTGCGGCCTGCGGGGTCGCCTCTGGGGCTTCCAGTGGGGGTCGCGTAGGTCCAGTTGGGCCAGATCCCGATCGTGGGGAGTTGAGCTCCTGCCAGAGGCAGGGAAGGGCGCCGCCTCTGCCGTTCGGTCTAAGCTGCTCAGAGCCTTGGGGGTCCCTCCCCACGACTTGAGCTCCTTTGGAAGCTTGCTACATTTTCACCTTTTCACTTTGTATTTGGAAGACCAGGTTTACCTCGTAATTTGGAAGTTGTCCCCATAGAAAATGCTATCTCGGTTCAGAATCATTTTGCCGTAAATTCCAAGTTAATTCTTACAAACTCAAATGGTAATTTAAAATGCATCGTATAATCTATAAATTGAGAAGCTCTAGACTTGTAAATTGAATTACTTTTTGTAAATTGAGTTAAGTTTTAATGGTGACGAAGTTTTGCCTGGTTGGGGCAAGAGCCTAGAATAGCACCTTTGTAGCCTAGAGTTCTAACTTAAGAGTCCAGCCTGCTGTTTCCCTAAATAAGCGAGTAAAAGTGACTTCTGGCATGAAAACCATACTCCATGAAGGGAGGATGGTGTTTATAGGACATAAGTCCAGATAAAGAGTTGGATGTGCTTCCAGGTGTTTTAGAAAGTCTGTTGTAGATGGGTTATTGTAATTTTATCAGGTTGTTCTATGCTTAGTCTTCAGACACATGATAATTTTGGAATACTCCTGTTCTAAAAAAGAATTCGACCTTAACACATTTTGGAGGCATAAAAATCCATAGTTTGAATATGGAGAAATTGAATTGAACTTTTTTTTTTTTTGCCTTGGAGCTAGGGAAGAAGAGCTCATGCCTGCATGCTTAAAAGAGGCTGAGGACTGGGCATGGTGGTGCAGGCTTGTAGTCCCAAGCTACTCAGGAGGCTGAGGCAGTATTGTCTGAGCCTAGGAGATTGAGGTTGTGGTGAACTATAACTGTGCCATTGCACTCTAGCCTGGGTAACAGAATGAAACTCCAACTTAAAAAAGAAAAAGGAAGAAAAAGACTGAAGGCCGAGGAACTGTTTTTTTTTGAGAAATCAGATTTTGTTAGGGAATTGGATGCATAGTGTGAACCTGTTCCAGGACTGTGGGATACAGCATAAAGGTGGGAGTAAGCAGCATTTCATAGACAACAAAACTCCTGGTTGTAACATGAAAGTGTGTGCCTTTGTTGAAAGAGACAGAGTGCAAGTCTTCACTGTTCTTTTTTTTTCTTTTAGAGACAAGGTCTCTCCCTGTTGCCCAGGGTAGAGTGCAGTGGTGCAAACCTAGCTCACTATAACCTCAAACTCCTGGGCTCAAGTGATGATCCTCCTGCCTCAGGCTCCTGAGTGCTGGGACTAGAGGC
This sequence comes from Carlito syrichta, assembly GCF_000164805.1. Taxonomy (NCBI): domain Eukaryota; kingdom Metazoa; phylum Chordata; class Mammalia; order Primates; family Tarsiidae; genus Carlito; species Carlito syrichta. Next base: position 92,916 of record NW_007250724.1, read on the forward strand.
ATTCGCAACTACACTTGGTTAATGTTTTGATTTTTTTGTAGAGGTGGGGTTTCACTGTGTTATCCAGGCTGGTCTTGAACTCCTGGCCTCCGGTGATCTTCCTGCCTAGGCCTCCCAAAGTGCTGGAATTACGGGCATGAGCCATGCCTGGCCCACATCACTGTTCTTAAAAGTTGATTTGGAGCTGGGCTCGGTGGTTCAGCCTGTAATCCCACGCCTTTGGGAGGCTGAGGTGAGTGGATTGGCTGAGCCCGCGGGTTCGAGACCCGCCTGGGCAGCGAGACCTCATCTCTACAATAAATCAAAAAATCAGCTGGGCGTGGTAGCGCATGCCTGTAATTCCAGCTACTAGGAAGTCTGAGGCGGAAGGATCGCTGGAGCCCAGCAGGTCGAGGCTGCAGTGGCCGGCCACTGTACTCCAGTCTGGGTGACAGAGTGAGACTCTAACTCAAAAAAAAAGTTGATTTGGCAAAATACATGTATTCATTTAACAAATATTTTGCCTCACTGCTTGCGAGATTTTGTGGTAGATCCTAGGGACTCATGTAAAAGTCTGTTTATGCTCTCAAGGACTTCTACTTGGGGGCAGTGGGAATCAGGGACTAGCATCTGCCGACTAGGTGTGCTCACGTGGTAGCCTGGGGAGAGAGGCACTGCCAGAGCTGTGATTTTCAGGGCCAGCAGGAATTAACTAGGGGACATCAGGACCTGGACACAGGGAACCACATGTACATGGGCACCTAAAATAGCACCTGGGAGTCCTCCAGCTTTGCAGGTGGAGGCTCAGGGCCTTCCTTGTGCTCAGGAGTTCCAACATTACACTCAGGGTGTAGTAGCCTGAGAAGGCTTTTAATTAGTGGATTGGCATGATGTTGACCTGTGTTTAGAAAGGTATTGCTGGTGGCCACTTAGGGATTGGCCAGAAGGGGAGGAGTTCAAGGACCTCTATCAGTTAAGTCATGCAACATAGAAGAAATGAAGAGGGGAGGAGGAGCCGTCTGAAGAGAGACTGGAAAGGTTGTGTCAAGCTTTGATGGGGATGTCAAGCTATGATGGAGGAGGAGCCTGCATTCAGGAATGTGTGGGCCAGAAGAGCAAGCATGACCAAGGATTTAAACTATCTCTTCGCCGGGCTCGGTGGCTCAGCCTGTAATCCCGTGCTTTGGGAGGCTGAGGTGAATGGATTGCCTGAGCCCACGGATTCGAGACCCGCGTGGGCAGGCGAGACCTCATCTCTACAATAAATCAAAAATTAGCCAGGCGTAGTAGCACGCACCTGTAGCTTCAGCTACTTGGAAGGCTGAGGCGGAAGGATTGCTGGAGCCCAGCGGGTCGAGGCTGCGGTGGCCGGGAGCAGCCACTGCACTCCAGTCTGGGCGACAGAGTGAGACTCCAACTCAAAAAAATAAATAAATAAATAAATAAACCATCTCTTGACTGCCGGATATGGTGGTCTACAAATTTGCTGTATCTGTTAAGTGTTGAATGGTGGGGTTTGGAGGGACCCTGGCAGCCACTTAGACTGAGGCTGATGCATAAAAGGAGGCCTGACATTTGATTATTAAAAACCTTATCTCCTACTTGAACCTGCAGCATTGCATTTCCTCTTGGGCATAGCAGGTACCCTGTCGCCCAGGCTGGATGGAGTGCAGTGGTATGCTCAGCTAATTTTTTGGTTTATTGTAGAGATGAGATCTCACCCAGTTGCCCAGGCTGGTCTCGAACCCATGGGCTCAGGCAATCCTCTGGCCTCTACCTCCCAAAGTACTGAGATTACAGACATGAGCCACTGTTCCCAGCGAGACCCTTTTGATACTGGCTGAGGATACTGAGTCATAGAAGAAGAAATGTGCTAAAGGTCACATAGCTGTCATGTTATGACAGAGTCAGGATTTGAACCCAGGTTGAACGTTGGACTGTCTTTACCCATCCACATTATGTTGAATCAGACAATAATGGTGGCCTCAGTTGGGTGCTTCTCTAGTGAAGACCAAGTCTATGTATCTGGTGGTAGACAGAAGACAGGATGATATGGGAGAGGTAATCAGGAAACCCACATGGAGTTCTGGGAATGTGCTATGAAGGACCGGTCTCAGAAGCTAGGTCTTGTCAGAGCCTTCCTAGGGCCTGTGCTGTTTGCTCTGGGAACCATGCTGAAGTTAGCCAAGGATTTTGGGTTCTAGGCCAGGGAGGGAGGTCAAATTTTAGGGGAGGACTATATTTGCACTGGACCTTCAGAAGGGTTAGTGGTTTGACTGGTGAAGGAAAGGTGACAGAAAGGTCACAACTCAGCTGGGCTCGGTGGCTCAGCCAGTAATCCCGCGCTTTGGGAGGGCAAGGTGAGTGGATTGCCTGAGCCTGCGGGTTCGAGACCTGCCTGGGCAACTTGGTGAGACCTCATCTCTATGATAAAAAATAAAAAAATTAGCCGGGCTTGGTAGCGCACGCCTGTAGTTCCAGCTACTTGGAAGGCTGAGGCAGAAGGATCGCCAGCAGGTCGAGGCTGCAGTGGCTGGGAGCGGCCACTGCACTCCAGTCTGGGCGACAGAGTGAGACTCCGACTAAAAAAAAAAAAAAAAAGGTCACAACTCTTTGGTAGGAAGAGAAATAGGTAGAGGTGAGGAGGTGGGAGGGGGAAGACCAAGACCTTTTTTGGGGGTGTTCTGGAATGCCATATAGAAGAGTTTGGAGTTATGTAGGAATAGGGAGCTTTGCAGAACTTGAAGTATAGCTATGGTGGGGTAAACGCTTGGTTTTAGGAAGCAAGCTTCCAGTTTAAGTGTGGAAGCTGGACTGAACTCTAAGCTAATTGGTCACTGCTGTGGTCCCGCGTCAAGACAGTGACTAGAACAAAGTCAGTGGTCAGCATTGGAGTGGAGAGAAAGAAGGTTCCAGACAAATCAGTTCTGCAGATGTTAGGGGCCTGAATGGTGCTTGTATCAGCAGTGGCCTCAACTGTAGAGTGGAAGGGGCAGATGGAGACAGTGAGAAGAGGTCAATGTAAGGTAGCTCAGCCAAGGGCTGGTGAGAACTTGAGAGATTTGAAATAAAATCTCAGGCTATAGTGAGGGAGGAAGACTTGAGTCTTTGTGACAGGCAGAAAAGATGAGAGTCTTGTGTGATCTGGAAAGGTTGAAGGAGGGAAAGACCTTGGTCTGAGCACCAAGGAATGTACAAACTGGAACTAGAGGAAGTGTGCTCTGGGGAAAGGTGGGGCAAAACATTGACTTGAAGACTGAGCTGGGCTAGTGAAGAGCCCCTGGAACTTTGTGGAGTAGAATGGTGCCTGTGGGCTTACTGGAAGGAGTAAGAACTCAGGAGACCAGGTTTTTGGGGGTTTTTTTTGAGTTGGAGTCTAACTCTGTCGCCCAGGTTGGTGTGCAGTGGCAGGCTAATGGCCACTGCAGTCTTGACCTGCTGAGCTTGGGCAATCCTTCTGCCTCAGCCTTCCAAGTAGCTGGAACCACAGATGACCACTACCATGCCTGGCTAATTTTGTAAAATTTATAGTAGAGATGAGTTCTCGCCAAGTTGCTCAGGTTGGTCTCAAACCCATGGGCTCAGGCAGTCCTCTCGCCTCTGCCTCTCAAAGTGCTGGGATTACAGCCACTGTGCATGGCTCTCCAGCCTTTTTTTTAGGGTAAATTTTCCCCTTTCCACTTAAAGAGCATTTCTGTGCCTTTGCCAGTGTTATTGTGCTATTCCTTCTTAGGCCTCCCTCCTCTGCTTTTCCTGTGGTGACACTCTAGGCCTGGAGTTAGGTGATGGCAATTTTGAATAAACCAGTGATTAATCTGGTCGTTTCATAGTAGGTGTGTGTGTGTGTGTGTGTGTGTGTGTGTTGTGTTTGTAGTTTTCTCTTTCCTTTGAGTCACAGTCTATTACTCTGTCACCTAGGCTATAGTGCAGTGCCATGCTCATAGCCACTGCAGCCTCTACCTGCTGGACTCAGGCGATTCTTCCTCCTCAGCCTTCCGAGTAGCTGGAACCACAGGTGTGTGCTACCATGCCTGGCTAATTTTTAAAATTTATTGTAGAGACGAGGGCCCAACAAGTTACACAGGCTGGTCTTGAACCCCCGGACTCAGGCAGTCCTCTCATCTCTGCCTCCCAAAGTGCTGGGATTACAAGTGTGAGCTACCACGCCCCATCACAGTAGGTCTTTATGTATCTATGCTTTGGATATTAAAGCAGTCTTCCTAAGAGTCACATAACCTGCTTTGCCTTTTGACTGTCCCCCTTCAGTCTGATTGTTAGTAATACTGCTCAGAGAGCATTTCTATAAATAGGGGTTTAGAGTAGTTTACAAAATTACACCAGCCAGAGGGCTTAATTTAGTCTTAATAAATAGGGTTTCCTATTTTCCTATTTCTTAGGTTTGATAGCTAAGCATTTTCTTAGTCTTACTCTGGGTCCAGGGTAGAAAGAGGGATGAGATACAGTGGTACAGAACATAAACTGAGGGTGTCAAAGTTGGTGAATGTATTCTGTGTTGGAGTAAAGTAAATCTGAACAAACACAGTATATCAGCTTAATGTATATGTTTATTTTGGAAGCAGGATTCTCATGGAAACAATCAGCTGAATGTTTTTTGTTTTTGAGTCAGAATCTCACTCTGTCACCCAGGCTGGAGTGCAGTGGCACCCTCACGGCCACTGCAGCCTCAACCTGCTGGACTCAGGTGATCCTTCTACCTCAGCTTTCTAAGTAGTTAGAACTACAGGCATGCACCACCATGCCTGGTTAATTTTTCTTGATATATTGTAGAGATGGGATCTCACCAACTTACCCAGGCTGGTCTTGAACCCCTGGGCTCAGACAGTCCTCTTGCTTTGGCCTCCCAAAGTATTTAAATTACAGGTGTGAGCCATGGTGCTTGGCCCAGATGAATGGTTTTTTTGTTTGTTTGTTTTTTGAGTTGGAGTCTCACTCTGTCGCTCAGACTGGAGTGCAGTGGCTGCTCCCGGCCACCACAGCCTCGACCTGCTGGGCTCTGGCGATCCTTCTGCCTCAGCCTTCCAAGTAGCTGGAATTACAGGCGCACGCTACCATGCCCAGCTAATTTTTTGATTTATTGTAGAGATGAGGTCTCGCCAAGTTGCCCAGGCGGGTCTCAAACCCCGTGGGCTCAGGCAAT
>NW_007250724.1:98072-104641 GCF_000164805.1 Carlito syrichta
CCTGGCGATCCTTCTGCCTCAGCCTTCCAAGTAGCTGGAATTACAGGCGCACGCTACCATGCCCAGCTAATTTTTTGATTTATTGTAGAGATGAGGTCTCGCCAAGTTGCCCAGGCGGGTCTCGAACCCCGTGGGCTCAGGCAATCCATTCACCTCAGCCTCCCAAAGGCGCAGGATTACAGGCTGAGCCACCGAGCCCGGCTTTTTTTTTGTTTTGTTTTTTTGAGTTGAAGTCTCACTCTGTCACTCAGGCTGGAGGGCCATGGCACACTCACAGCTACCGCAGCCTCCACCTGCTGGCCTCAGTTGATCCTTCCACTTCAGCCTTCCAAGTAACTGGAACTACAGGCATGCGCCACCACACCTGGCTAACATTTTGATTTATTGTAGAGATGAGGTCTCGCCAAGTTGCCCAGACTGGTCTCGAATCTGTGGGCTCAGGTAATCCTCTGACCTTGGCCTCCCAAAGTGCTGTGTTTATAGGTGTGAGCCACTGCACCTGGCCTTGAATGTTTTTTTTTTTTTTTTGAGTTGGAGTCTCACTCTGTCGCCCAGACTGGAGTGCAGTGACTGCTCCCGGCCACCGCAGCCTCGACCTGCTGAGCTCTGGCGATCCTTCTGCCTCAGCCTTCCCAGTAGCTGGAATTACAGGCATGCGCTACCACGCCTGGCTGATTTTTTGATTTATTGTAGAGATGAGGTCTTGCTGCCCAGGCGGGTCTCGAACCCGCGGGCTCAGGCAATCCACTCACCTCAGCCTCCCAAAGGCGCGGGATTACAGGCTGAGCCACTGAGCCCAGCTGAATGTTTTTTAAAATTTACTTTTATGACCGAATGTCTTATCTTGGGTGTCATGTGGTACATTTAATAGTGTTGAGATATCAAATTTACATACTAAAATCATTTGTCTAAAATTTTTTTTTTTTTTTTGAGTTGGAGTCTCACTTGTCGCCCAGACTGGAGTGCAGTGGCCGCTCCGGGCACCGCAGCCTCGACTGCTGGGCTCCAGCGATCTTCCGCTCAGCATCTGAGTAGCTGGAATTACAGGCATGTGCTACCACGCCCAGCTGATTTTTTGATTTATTGTAGAGATGAGGTCTCGCTGCCCAGGCGGGTCTCGAACCCGCGGGCTCAGGCAATCCACTCACCTCAGCCTCCCAAAGGCACGGGATTACAGGCTGAGCCACCGAGCCCGGCTTTTGTCTAAAATTTTAAGTTGTTTTCAAATAAAAATTAAAATGCATTTCTGATAAAAAAATAGTGTTGAGATTTTGCTTCTCTGTTACAACTTATTGAGCTAATTAAAAAAATATAACTATCTAAAATACAGGCATTGAAGTTAATTTTATTGTTGAAACTGTGCATCGTTTTTGGTTCTGAGTTCACTATACAGAAATATTTAATTTCTTACTATGACCTTGACAAAGAAGGATGACTGATGGTGTGGCAAGAAGACTGAGTGGTATTCCTCACTTCTGTTGGAGTTGGTCATGTTGGTGTAATTCTGTTTGGGTTGCAAGCATTCACCAATGTTGTTTTCTTCTTTTCCTGCAGGGCCTCTGCTCTCCAGGAAGATAAGGCTTTTAAAACAGCGTAGCACTAGAAGGTGAGGTGTAAGGTACTTGAAAAGAGAAATTTCAGGCTGGGCTCAGTGAATCAGCCTGTAATCCCAGCACTTTGGAAGGCCGAGGCTAGTGGATTGCCTGAGCTCATGGGTTCGAGACCTGCCTGGGCAACTTGGTGAGACCTCGTCTCTACAATAAATAAAAAACTAACTGGGCGTGGTAGTGCGCACCGGTAGCTCCGACTACTTGGAAGGCTGAGGTAGAAGGATTGCCGGAGCCCAGCAGGTCGAGGCTGCAGTGACTGGGAGTGGCCACTGCACTCCAGTCTGGGCGACAGAGTGAGACTCAAAAAAAAAAAAGAGTTCAAAAGGCTTAAGTCCCTTCACTGTCTTTGGCTCACCTTCCCAGAGTCAGCTGTTATTTCCCCTGATTGTTGGTTGTCCTTTAGAGGTGGCCCTTGGGCAGTGTTTTTACCAAGTTTGAGTACATATTCAATTTTTATTCTGCTTTTTCTCTTCTAGCATTATAGAATGGGCATTCTTCTATAAATATAACATTTCCTTTTTTTTCTTTTGAGTTGGAGTCTCACTTTGTCACCTAGGCTGGAGTGCAGTGGCTGCTCCCAGCCACCGCAGCCTCGACTTGCTGGATTCAGGCAATCCTTCCGCCTCAGCCTTCCAAGTAGCTGGAACTACAGGAGGTATGCACCATCACACCTAGCTAATTTTTAAATTTATTTTAGAGGTGAGGTCTTACCAAGTTGCCCAGGCTGGTCTCAAACCCCTGGGCTCAGGCAGTCCTCTCACCTCCGCCTCCCAAAGTGCTGGGATTACAGGTGTGAGCCACTGCACCTGGCTAAATATAGCATTTTTTTTTTTTTTGAGTTGGAGTCTCACTCTGTCGCCCAGGCTGGAGTGCAGTGGTATGCTCATGGCCACCCCAGCGTCGATCTGTTGGGCTCTGGCAATCTTTCTGCCTCAGCCTTCCAAGTAGCTGAAACTATAGGCACGCACTACCATGGCTGGCTAATTTTTTTTTTTTTTTTGAGTTGGAGTCTCACTGTGTCGCCCAGACAGGCGTGCAAAGTGGCCACTCCCGGCCACCACAGCCTCGACCTGCCAGGCTCCTTCCGAGTAGCCGGAATTACAGGCATGCGCTACCACGCCCGGCTGATTTTTTGATTTACTGTAGAGATGAGGTCTCGCTGCCCAGGCGGGTCTCGAACCCGCGGGCTCAGGCAATCCACTCACCTCAGCCTCCCAAAGGCGTGGGATTACAGGCTGAGCCACCGAGCCTGGCTTAATTTTTGATTTATTGTAGAGACTAGGTCTTGCCAAGTTGCCCAGGCTGGTCTCGAGCAATCCAATCCAATCTGTCTCCAATTCTTAGACAGTTTGGTTATTTCTTTTTTTTTTTGAGTTGGAGTCTCACTCTGTCGCCCAGACTGGAGTGCAGTGGCTGCTCCCGGCCACTGCAGCCTCGACCTGCTGGGCTCCGGCGATCCTTCTGCCTCAGCCTTCCAAGTAGCTGGAACTACAGGCGTGCGCTACCACGCCCGGCTTATTTTTTGATTTATTATAGAGATGAGGTCTGGCCTAGTTGCCCAGGCGGATCTCGAACCCGCGGGCTCAGGCATTCCACTCACCTCAGCCTCCCAAAGTGTGGGATTACGGGCTGAGCCACTGAGCCCGGCTAGCTATTTTTTATTTATTGTAGAGATGAGGTCTTGCTAAGTTGTCCAGGCTGGTCTCGAACACGCGGGTTCAGGCAATCTACTCGCCTTGGCCTCCCAAAGTGGGAGGGATTACAGACTGAGCCACTGAGCCCGGCCCATAATATTAAATATAAAACTTTTGACAAAATAAAAAGTGAGTTGTGATTTACAGTTTTGCATGAGCATGTTTATCAATGTCAAGTAAGGCAGATTTATTTCATTTTATTTTTTGAGTCGGAGTTTCACTCTGTTGTCCAGGCTGGAGTGCAGTGGCACGCTTACGGCCTCTGCAGCCTCGACCTGCTGGGCTTAGGTGATCCTTCTGCTTCAGCCTTCCAAGTAGCTGGAACTACAGGCATTTGCCACCATGCCTGGCTAATTTTCTTGATTTATTATAGAGATGAGGTCTTGCCATGTTGCCCAGGCTGGTCTCGAACCCATGGGTTCAGGCAATCCTTTCACCTTGGCCTCCCAAAATGCTGGGATTATAGGCATGAGCCACTGTGCCTAGCCTAGGTAAGATAGATTTATATTGAGATTTATTTTTAAGCACTGTGTATATTTTCCCTAGTCCCTTTTCTGTGACTTACATGGATTTACGATTTTTTTTTTAGATTAGAAAATACAGTCTATTTAGAAAATAAATTAGAGAGAAAGAGATTCACCTCCCCAAGGTAGAGGAGGGGACTAAATCCAGGAAACATGAGGACAGCCATAGCTCAAAGTACTTGCAGTGGCCTGGCAAATGCCAGATTTAGAATTTTTATAGCCACGTAGAGACCCAGTCTCAGTGTTCCCTGACCTCGGCGGCATGTGCAGCCACAGATTTATTTTTCCCGAGGTAGTCAAGCCCTTGGATCCCCTAAGTAGAGGGTAGTGTGCCAGATGGGGATAGCTCAAGGATGAGTGGAACACTTGGAAGGATGTGTCATATTCAGGGAAACAGTGGTCGGTGCCCAACTTGGTTCCCTGTTTTGGCATTTGCTCTCCATTTCGGTGGATGTTGTTTTTGTACACGGAGTAGGAGAATCTACAAACAAGATCTCCTACAAACAAGACGCACCTCTAACAGAGTTGTTTTGCCTAATTGATATATAGTTGCCTCTCTCTACCCGTGGGTTCCATATCCATGGATTCAGTCTACTGCAGTTGAAAATATTTGGAAAATAAAAATTAAAGAGATGGTTGTGACTGTACTGAAAATGTACAGATTTTTTTCTTTGTCATTATTTCCTAAATGTCACAGTATAGCAACTATTTACATAGCATTTATATTGTTAGGTATTATAAGTAATCTAGAGGTGATTAAAGCACACAGAAGATGTGCATAGCTTATATGCAAACACTACATGATTTTATATAAGGAACTGGAGCAGGTCCTGGAACCAATCCCCTATGATACAAAGGGTTGACTGTAAATGTATTGAAACAGAATAGTAGAAAGGGAATAAAATTCCTTTAATTTCACATATATTTCAGTTGTCTCTGTTTTTCCTCTTCATTGGACTGGGAGCATTTTCCCTCAGGCATCCCCGGGGGTTGATAGGGGATTGCTTAAGAGTGTTCCTAAACCGGGCGCAGAGTTCATGCCTGTATTCCCAGCACTTTAGGAGGTAGAGGCAAGAGGACAACCTGAGTCCAGGGGTTGGAGACCAGTCTGGGAAACTTGTCGAGACCTCATCTCTACAATTAGTCAAAAAAATTAGTCAGATGTGGTGGTGCACACCTGTGGTTCTAGCTACTTGGAAGGCTGAGGAAGAAGGACGCCTGAGCTGAGTAGTCGCGGCAGTGACTATGAGCCTGCCACTGTTCTCTAGCCTGGGTGAAACTCTGACTCAAAAAAAAAAAAAAAAAAAAAAAGAATTTTCCTAATAAGGCGGTCTGTGGTAGAAGTAAACCAGTTCTGTCTTGGTTGTCATAAACACCTCTTTTAATTAGCTAGTTGTTCTCTAGGGCTGGGTTGATTCTCTAGCCAGTTTTTGCCAAGAAAAATGATGTAGTCATTAAAGGAATTCCAGACAGCATTTCCTTTTTATTTGGCTATTAATCAGAACCTGGGACACCGTCTATTTTCTGGGTCCTAATTTCACTATGGAATATTTCCATAAAATGTGCGTCTCATTCACTGTAAATGTCCTGTGCATACTCCTACTCGGGTTGGTTGTCTTTGCTTTGGATCTACAGTGCCCTTAGGGAGCCTTTCCTACTTGAATTGTTTATAATGATGTCCAGTCTGATGAGTAGACCTTAAGTAAGGGTTTGATTCTGGGTCTTGGGGAAAATGAGGAAGTTCTACCTTTTATGTGAGATATGATTGAAGAAATGTCTTATATATTTTTAAACTTTTAAGCAATGTGGGAAAGATTGAATTGCCTGAGTGGAGAAATTTGGTAGGAGGAGACAAGAAGAGAAGCTCTATATTAAAGAGCTAAAAATAGAATTCATTAAAGTCACAAATAGATAACAGTAGGATTCCTCTCTTGCTCTCTCCTGCTCTGGGCTTGTGCTGCCAGCTGTTGCTTCTGATTACCTGGAAAAGATCACAATATTTTGTCAGAAGGGTCAACAGCATAGACCTGAAATGCTGTGTTTGCCAGTCTGAAAATGCACGTTTTCCGTTTTGAAAGTAGTTTAGAAAGTGATTGGATTCCTTGATGTAGGGAAGAAATCCTAAGCAGGAAAATTGGCTGACTAGAGAAGTTTTTCCTTCTGGCTGAATGTTGCTGACTAGAGAGGGATCTCCTTTGTAGGCTATCTGATTACCTGATTCAACAGATGGCACCTCTGTGTTTTGGGGGGTTGGAGCCCTCTTGATTCTAACAGCTGGAGATGAAAATGGCTGCTTATGTTTTCTTCCTATGGAGGCCTCTGATGCCCTAGGCTGCCTATGCCCTTTCCTTCTGTGTGAGGGGGTGGAAGAATGTCCTGCCTCCCCTATTCCATCCTGCCTTCACTTCTAGGGAGAATGGGGCCCATTGTGGGATATGCTTGAAGTTCCAGGCCTCTGCTTCAGTGTCAGGCCTGCTGTGGCCTCTGTCTCCAGTCTCCTGTGGTCATTGGGTGCCGAGGGGCAAGGAGCCCAGCAAACTATTACTTCTTTTCATGCTCCTCTACTGTTCAGGAGTATTCTTTTTTTTTTGAGTTGGAGTCTGACTCTGTCACCCAGACTGGAGTGCAGTGGCCGCTCCCGGCCACCGCAGCCTCGACCTGCTGGGCTCCGGCGATCCTTCCGCCTCAGCCTTCCAAGTAGCTGGAACTACAGGCGTGTACTACCACACCCGGCTAATTTT
>NW_007250724.1:104982-106046 GCF_000164805.1 Carlito syrichta
GAGTGAGACTCCAACTCAAAAAAAAAAAAAAGAATGGGGCTTGTGCTTTTTTTGCATCCAGGTGCGATTTTGTCATTTCTTGGTAAACATTCCTAGGGATACCTGAGCTCTGAGCTTACTCTTGTAGCAGATATGAGGCTATATTTGGAGAAGCAGGCCTGCTGCTCTCAACAGTGGCTGAATGCCTGCTAACAAGAATCTGGGTGCTTCTTCCAGGCCCTTTCTATGCTTTGAATCCATTGGGAAGCATAGAATTAATCTATTTGTGAATGCAATTGGACTTTAAGTTCTTGTTTTCTTTATTTTGATCTTAATCAACTTTAGAGCTCGTTGAAGATGTAAAATGCCAGAACATGGTTCTCTAAGTAGGAGAAGCCAGAGGCTTTTTTTTTTTGAGTTGGAGTGTCACTCTGTCGCCCAGGCTGGAGTGCAATGGCACACACAGGCCACCCCAGCGTTGACCCGCTGGTTTCCGGCAATCCTTCTGCCTCAGCCTTCCAAGTAGCCGGAACTACAGGCCCGCACTACCATACCCAGCTAATTTTTGATTTATTGTAGGGAGGAAGTCTCGCAAAGATGCCCCGACTGGTCTCGAACCCGTGGGTTTAGGCAATTCACTCACCTCGGCCTCCCAAAGTGCTGGGATTACGGGCTGAGCCACTGAGCCTGGCCTTTTTATTTTTATTTTTTGAGTTGGAGTCCCATTCTATCACCCAGGCTGGAGTGCAGTGGCATGCTCATGGCCACCACAGCCTCGACCTGCTAGGCTCAGGCGATCCTTTCACCTCAACCTTCTAAGTAGCTGGAACTATAGACATGTGCCAGCATGCCCAGCTAATTTTTCTTGAATTTTTTGTAGAGATGAGGTCTGTCAGGCGATCCTTTCACCTCAGCCTTCCAAGTAACTGGAACTACAGGCATGTGCCACCATGCCCAGCTAATTTTTCTTGAATTTTTTGTGGAGATGAGGTCTCGCCATGTTGCCCAGGCTGGTCTTAATTTTTTTTTTTATTTTTTGAGTTGGAGTCTCACTCCGTTGCCCAGACTGGAGTGCAGTGGCCGCT